>NC_046662.1:114539838-114567379 GCF_010883055.1 Belonocnema kinseyi | reverse complement strand
TTTTTCAAACTAAAAAATCATTTTCAATTTTCTTAGCAATCACAACAATTTTTGTTATTCTTTTTAAATATTTTACAATTCTTAAAAGCTTTTTTTTTTAATCAGCAAAAATCTACATCGTGTTTCAAATAATTTCAAATAATTTCAATTTTTAAATTAATTTTGAATATTATTCTAAATTAAAATTGTAGCGTTCAAACTTAAAATTTAGCTCATTACAATTTTAACAATTCAAGACTTCCTATTTCGAACCACTCTGTTCAAATTTGTATAGTTTTTAATAGTTGTTTATAATGGCATGTCCCAGATCTGAATTATATATTTTTTTTCAAAAAATCTCTGATCCAATTCAGAAATACATACAATTGCTTTGAAAAATTTCCTGTTCCAATTCAAATTTCAGGATGAAATTGGAAAATTCAAAATTTTAAATCTGAAAATGATTTTTTTGAGGTGGACATTTTTTGATTTTTAAACTTTTAAAACTGAAGATTAACCAATTTTTAATTCAGAAATATTTCATTAAACGCTCAATAATTCATATGTATAAAACACAAACTGTTAACACCTTTTAATTTTACAATTTTTTAAATTAAATTATTTTAAAATACGAAATTATCATTTTTAAATTTTTATGACTTTAACATTTTAGAGATTTCTGGTTAAAAAATACAAATTACGCTATTATTTTTAAGGTTCAAAATGATAATAATTCAAAAAAATTTCAGTTCGTAACATTAAAAATTGAACTATTAAATTAATTTTTTAACTAAAATCTTTTAAAAATAAAAGTTACATTGTTTTTATTTTAAGTTGTTCCAGATTAATATTTTTGCACTGTTATTTAGAGATAAAAAATTTTGTTTGCCAATTGAAAATGTTAGGAAAGAACTTACTATCAAATAATCTAATTTTCAACTAAAAAAAAAAAATAGAATAACAAATCTCCAACAAATTAATTACATTTTCAACTAAAATGATAAATCTTCAACAAAAAAAGTTTGAATTTTTAATGAAAAACTGTTGAAATCATCCAAAAAGATATTAATTTTACACAAGAGTTGACTTTTCAGTCAATAAGGATTTTTTTTAAATTGTTGAATTTCAAAGCCAAAAAGATGAGTTTTTTACAAAACAGTGTAAACTTATTTTTAAATGGAATACTTCAAGAACTTATGGTTAAAAAATATAAACTTACTTTCAATGCTTTGAATTGAAAAATAAATAAAGAAATTTTTTAATGTTAAAGACTGAATCATTTTGTTCAATAAAAATAGATTAATTACAATTCTTTTTTAATTGGAAACTTTTTAAATTATAAATTGAATTCGTTTATTTTAAGTCGCTTTATATTAGTAGTATTAATATTTATATAATTTATATTTTTTACATGAAATAACATAACCTCAAAATATACGCATATCAAGAGGCGCGCGATCTATTCAAATCATGAGAATTGTCAGCATCGAAATCTGGAAATATTAAGGGCATGTGACACAGCTAAATACCTACATTGCCGACCACACTTTTTCAGTTTACTGAATGTTTTTTTGAACCTAAGAACTTTTTATGTGAATAAAATATCGAGCTGATACTTTGGGAAATGTATCAGAGTACAATAAAGTACGTTTAGGTACTGCATTTTGGTAGGAATTTCACTGAAAATTATTTCGTCTTTTTTCTGAATCTCAACATTTTTTGAACGTTCGAACTTTTTTTATATATAAAATATCGGTCTCAAACTTGGAGAAATGCAAGAGCCGAAAGAAAACTACGTTTAAGTACAAAGCTTAATAAGCCTCGTCTAGTGGCCGCCAGGTTTCGTATTTTCGTGTACAACGTTACCGGCTGATGCCGTTGGAATTGATTGTTAAAATATATTTTTTTACATCTTTTATTATTAAGCTTTGTACTTAATCGTAGTTTTCTTTCGGCTCTTGCATTTCTCCAAGTTTGAGACCGATATTTTATTTATAAAAAAAGTTCGAACGTTCAAAAAATGTTGAGGTTCGGAAAAAAGATGAAATAATTTTCAGTGAAATTCCTACCAAAATGCAGAACCTAAACGTACTTTATTGTACTCTAATACATCTTCCAAAGTTTCAGCTCGATATTTTATTTACAAAAAAAGTTCTTAGATTCAAAAAAACATTCAGTGGACTGAAAAAGTGAGGTTGGTAATATAGGCATTTAACTGTGTCACATGCCCTTAAAATCCTAATCTCCTGAATTTATTTCAAAGCAGTTAGCAGATAGATATATAAATAGAATCGCCGAAGTGCTCCGACCGGCAATCGTGCACCTTCGAATACAACATAAGTCTGCAGGAATTGCAAATGACGTGGGGAACCCATTTTGTTTCTTGGTGTAGCAATTTACGGTTAAAACACTTTTCGTAAAGACTTTTCACTTCCTCGTCGATTGATTTTAGCAAACTGCTCACTTCATATTTACTGCAAATGTAGCAGGATGAATCTGAACTATTCTTGCAGGCTTGCGATTGAGAAATGCTCGCGGTTTTTTCCTTGTAGCATGAGACTGTACACCAATTAAGTGATCCATTGATGAAGAGCTACGGTTGCATGATGACGACATCGGAGAGCCCGCTTTCCCACCCTGACCAGACGCGGATACTGGGGTTTTTCCCTGCATCGTAATGTACCTGTGTGCCATGAGGGCATGAACGCCGTTTACCCAGGGACTCAGCCAATCTGGATCCGTTGCCCACCGTCACCACGTGGAGGTGCCCTGGTTACAGACACATGCGAATAATGCTAGCAAAAAGCGGTTACGAAACTCCAGACATTTACTGCTATTAATGTCAAATTATGAAAGTACGCAAGAACAGGGTTGCCAGCGTAATCGGTTAGGTTAGGTCAAGTTTTGTAATGTATAATGTAATGTAATGTAGTAATTTGTAAAAATATAATAATGTAATTTGCTACTGGGAAAATATGCTTCCAGAGCTTTGCGTGTAGTTCAATAAATTTCTGTTAATTCAGGTTATGTGAGGTCAGGTTCTGTTGGGTAAAGTAATGTTAAATAATTTGATATCAGACAGGGGTTGATCCTTCACAGTTGTCGACATGTTTTTAAAGTGAAAATTTGCATCACTGGCATTATTTTGAAATTTATTTGCCTCAGTGCATGATTTTTCGTCATTTTTTGAGGTTATGGCTCAACCATGACGTGATGAGTGATTTTTGATACCGAATTTGAATTCAGCACACCAAGATCCATACGAATACGTGTGTCTTGTTACCAGATCCGCACACTTTTTTTGTGTGGCTGTGTAATTGTTCACAAATAAATGTTTTCGACATTAATAATACTAAATAATTAAAAAGTGCCAATAATAATAAAAATACGTGGTAACATAAATTCAAAATAGCATTAGCGCTTTTAAATAAAAATAATTTTTAATTTGATACTACTTTAAACTACATTCAATTTTTCAAGTAAAAACTGCTGAAATTGTAGAATTTTTTAGTTCTTATTACATTTAAGAAAAATTTTAATTGATTCCTCAAATTTTCTAAAATAAAAAAATTAATTTTTCCTCATTTTACCGTTCAAAATGTAAAATTATAAACCTTTAAAAGTGAATTATTCGAAAACAAAGTTTTTAAATAAAAAGTAATGTTTAATTTTTAATAGCAAAGTTTTGAAAAGGTCTCTAGCAACAGACGGCGAAACATTCTTTGTGTTGATATTAACAGATTGTTAAAATGGTAATTTATTTATTTTTTGTATATCTGTTAGATACAATAATTTAATCAACTATTTAAGTCCATTTGACAATTTTTGAAACTTTTAATATTGAAAAATTTGTTATTATAGATTTAAACATTTATTTTTTTTTTTCATATTAGGTAATATAAACCCAAGGACGCATGAATTTGTTTCTACTTTTTAATATTTTACATTGCTTTATTGTGATATAATTTTGTATGTGATTATAACAATTATATAATTAATATATACTTTAGATAAATTTAAGTCTGAATTTCAAAATTTAATTTTGAATTACTTATAAACAAAACAATTTTTAGGGAATTTAAATTGTGAGTATAAAAAATTACAATTGCATTGAATATTTTGTTTAACATTATTAAAGTAACGAAAACTAAACATTAATTATTTTATTCCATAATTCTCAATTTTAGCGCGAAGTTTCGAATAGAAATAAGTGTCAAATCAGGTAAAGGGTTTTGATTAAGTGTTTTAAACGCACTCATACTTTTCTGTAACTGATATGAATAGTACCTTACGATGTATTGTATATTATAAAAATATAGTTATATCTACTTCTAGCCTAAGACCGAAGGATGTGGAATCACTCGCGAAGATTTGGCAGAAGCGTTAGCTCCATGTTTATGTGCGATTCCTGAATTTGCTGAGTTTTGTCTACCACTCTTGGTAGAAAAAATTGGCTCTAATTTTAAAGTAGCCAAATTAGATTCATTGAACGTGTTGTCTCAAGGAGCTGTTACCTTCGGAGTAAAAGGTTTGGAGCCACATTTACGAGAAATCTGGCAAGCTTTGCAACGAGAGATTATGCAGAATGATGATTGCGTAGTGAGAAGCTTCGCTTTAAGGACAACGACATCATTAATGAAAGTTTTGAAGGAAGACAAAGTCGCATGTTGCAATTTTGTTGATGAAATCATTGCAAATGCAAAATGGACGATGTGCAACGCACGGACTAGTGTCATTAAAAATGCAAAGGAACTTTTGAAAGCTGTAGCGATGTCGAGTGAAGAAATGTGTGCACAAGTGATTCGCGCTGTTTTACCCTTGTGCCTTTTACAGTATACTTCCAAGAATAATTTAGAAGAGAAATTGTTTTTAATGGACACTTTCAATAGCTTCATTCTTATTGCATCTGAGTATGGACTTTCAATCAAAAGTGAGTTTCTTACTAAATCTATGAAGTTACTAATATTTCGCTTATTCTTGATTAAATTATAATTTCAAATATCCCAGAGTTAGCGTTGACAGATGTACCATCATTCTACTTAGAAGAATTAAATACCAAAGTTCCTGAAGTCCAAACCAAAGTGTTACAAGGACTCATTGCGCAGAGGGAATATTTAAACGAAACGCAACGTGTGACGCTCTACGAAAAAGTCTTGAATGAAATTGAAACCGGCTGTGACAATGCGTTAGCAGCTTTTCATGTTTGTCTGTATAGCTTTGCTGAATCTTATCCCATTGAGGTCCTAAAAACAATCAACAGCAGATTCAACATAAACGACCGTGAGTGAATACTGAACATAGTAACTGTAGACTCAAAATCTTCTTTGCTAATAATAAATACTAAGAAATATATCGTCTATCTAGGTATTTAAGTTCATGAGGTAATGTTTTAAAGATAAAATTATGGATTACTTAAGTAAGACCTGATTTGCGTCAAGGTTCTGCTCCGCGGACCCACCAAGTTAACACTCCTTCCAAACTATTGATAGTTAGACATAATAATTACCTACGTATAATTAAAATAATTCGAGTATAAAAAATTAAAAAATAATAACTTTAAACATTTTGCATGTAAATTTCCTTATTGATACGAAATGAATTGGAAAGATTAAGAAACCCCGCAAAAGTTTAAAGTTAGCTAATTCACTTCATTTGATTCGCCCTGTCTCAATTCATGTAAGTGCTTCTCAGTTCGTTTAAGTGAATCAGAAAACGGGATTCACGTATATTAAAAAATGTTAACTGTAAATTTTAAAGATATGGAAAAACGAACATAGTTGCTTATGCGAAAGAAAAAGATTTGAAGAAGGAAGTAAAAATTAGGACAATGAAGCAGTATGTGTGTATGACAGTAAAGATTTTGTTTAAAAAAACGAATCCTGTCTTGGTCAGTGCATTCAATTAGGCCAAAAGTGCCTCATCCACAAATTCTAATAAATGAGATTATTTGTCGAAAAAATTTAAAAAATTGTAATACATATCCAGAGGAATCGATTTTTTTCATACGGAATTACTATGAATTAGGTATTTTCGCTCCAATCACCAGCTAACTTCACTTCGTTGCTTACTGAGGGGAAACAATGGACCAAATGCATGGGATTCGGTCCATTTTTGCCTTATTTTGCTAATATATTCGTTAAAACTAATTTTTTCTATATAAGTATATTTAAAAATAGTTTTTATTTGTTAAGAACTATTTAATAGTATTATTAAATGATAGTAATTATATTATTATTACGAAGATAAGACAAAAATAAAGTTTTGTCCCATGCATTTGGTACATTGTTTTTCTCTCAGCAGTGAACAAAGTGAAGTTAGCTGGTAATTTAATTGAAAATACCTAATTAGGTATTTTCACTTCATCCACCAGCTGGCTTCACTTCGTTAAATGCTAAGGGGAAAACAGTTGATCAAATGCATCGGAATCGGTTAATTTTTGCTGTATTTTACTAATATCTTCATAAAAACGATTTTTTCTGTTTAAGTGTATTTGAAAAATAGTTTTTATTTTTTAAGAACAATTTAATGAAATATTAAAATAATAATAATTATTATTATTTATTACGAAGATATTACAAAAATAAAGTTTTTTCCATGCATGAAGTGAAGTTAGCTGGATATTTAATTGAAAATACCTAATAGAGCATTCTCATTTGTGACGTCACGCACTCCGAGCGGCCCTCGGGGGAATAACAGCCTCCAGATGCCCCTATAGTTTGCATGTATTCCCGAAGTTTAAAAAAATCATTTTTGTTTTTTCTAAATGCAGAGTGAATATTTGGGAGCATTTTCGGGAGATGTCAAGACCCGATATATCCAAAAATTGAAAAAAAAATCGAAACTTTGATCCATATGCTCTTAGAGATAAAGATTTTAGTGAAAATTTAAGTTTGGTCCCCTCGGTGACAATAGTGGATATAGTGTCATATTTTATTTAATCTCACAGTTGTTACACTACAAAAAAAGTGAAAGCATATAAAAATTTAGAAGCTTAAGTTTTATGAAACTGGGTTTGTGGTGAAAGTGAAGTGCAAGCAGTTCCATGATACTGTTCTGTTTCTGAGTTAGACTAGTGTAACAATATAGTATTTTTAGTTTTAAGTTAATATTTTTATATATAACATTTTTTTTCAATGAGTATGAAAATTAAAATTAAGGAATATTCGTGTGAAGTGTTGTATCCATTTCAATTTAAGTTACCAAATTCCATTGCTGACGTAAAATGCGATATCAGTTTAGAGATTCTTAGGGTAGGAGCAGCCTATTCCTAGAGCGATCTGCTCGCAGGGTTAAAAAGCTCAAGTGACATTATTAAAATTTTTAACATTGCATTCCACTTTCCCAGTTTAATGCTAATAAGTGGTATTTTCACAAAAATCTATAAAAAAATATTTTTTCTATGAGAAATACCGAAAATGCACGCCTCAAAAAACTGTACGAAAATTCAAGACTTTTCTTGATATAAAAAACCACAAAATACAAATTAAAAAAATCCCTACCTTATGGTAACAAATTTGTCATTTTGCCTGACTAAGAAGATTAATTTCCTACCAAAAAAAAAAGTTTTGAAACGAAATACACGTGATTTGAAAAATGACATCATCAGTAGGACGTCTGTTATTTTGGCGATGTCGGAATTTTTTTCAACTTAAATAAAGAAAATCGTGCAAACTGTAAGAAGAACCTTAGGGTTAAAAAATAGATTTTCAGATTTTTGATGATATTGATAGGTGCAAAATCACCCTTTCTTATTAAAAAAGAATTAAATTTTTATCCGTCAATTTGGATTTGTTATTGAGATTCAAAGGGAAGAATGAATCACCTATAAGGTCCCTTCTCTTGTGGAATGTTACATGTGTGTGTGTGTGTGTGTGTGTGTGTGTGTGTGTGTGTGTGTGTGTGTGTGTGTGTGTGTGTGTGTGTGTGTAAGCGAACCATGTACGTTATCGAATTTTCGGCACCTGTTGACAAAAATATCATAGTCAAGTAGAATGGATAGGGGGATATAGAAGGTCGCGACGGAAGAGAGGGGAGTGGAGAGGGGCCTGATTGAGAGGGTAAGGGAGGTATATAATCACATATGCAGATGACATAGTGCTGTTCAGCAATGAGCGAAGAGGCTTTAAAGGAGATGATGAAAAGGTTGAGAAGATACTTGGACAAAAAAAGATTAGACTTGAATGTGGACAAGTCGGAGATAATGGTGTTCAGGGGAAGAGGATGTGGTGATGAGCCAGGTGTGGAGGCTGGTAAAGGGGCTGTTCGCAGATGATTTTGTAAGGAGAATAAAATTTTTCGATTCGCTAGTGATGAGTGTCTCATTTTATGGAGTAGAGAAGTGGGGGTGGAAGGTATGTGGGGGGGGGGTAAATAGAATACAGCAGAGATATATAAAGAGGACACTGGGGTTGGAAAAGAATACGCTGGACTATATTGTCAAGAGGGAGACAGGAAAATGAGTTTAGGGATTATAATGGGCAGTTGAGCGAGTAAATATGAGAAGAAATTGTTGGAAGAGGGGGGATGTGAGCTGGTTAGGTAGTGTTGGTGGGAGAAGGACAACATACGTAGGTTTGGAAAGATGGAGTGGAAAGGGAAACGTATTATATAAGGAATCGTTTGCAAGTGGATGAAGTGAGAACGATGCACGAGGAAGGAAGGAGAGTACATGAGGTGGTTAAGAGAAACAGCATAGAGAGAGGGAAGGAAGCAATTGCCAAAATTGACTAAAATTAAAAAATTATTCGCGAAAGAAATTTGAAAAGGTAAGCAATTTCATATTGCACTACCCATTGAAGGAGAAATTGAATATTATCTTACAGAAACATTGAAAAATATAAAACTAAGCATATTCTCCTTACAAAATTTAGCAGAAAAATTAAAATAATTTATTATAACAGGATTAGACGCATACATACAATTCAATACATACAATTCAGCTTACAAAGCCAATTAAAATAATTAGTTCACGTCAAAGCGAAAAGCCTGATGGTTATTACTGATGCACCCGTTACAATGTTCGACAAAATTTGTATGGGTATAGTTAGTCCACTTCCTAAAACAACATCTGGCAATATAAACATTTTGACCATCCAGGATAATTTCACAAAATATTCATTAACCATATCCCTTCCAAATCAGCAAGCTAGTACTATAGCCAACACCTTTATTAAAAGACTTATTTGCATTTATGGTTCGCCAAAAGGAATATTAACAGACCATGGAAAAAATGTTAATCATTTATTTAGAAGATCAGCGAAAAGATTCAGAATAAGACCATTTAAAACCAGCACTTTCATCCACAATCAAAACGGATCTCTTAAAAGATCTCATCATTCACTATCAGAGTATCTTAAACAATTTGTGAATACAAATTCTTAATGGGACGAGTGGTCAGAACTAACAACATTTTCTTATAGCATAAGAGTACATAAAGGCACAAAATGAACTCTATATGAGCTAGGCTTGGGAAACAATAAAATTAATAACAAGACTACATGAAAAACGGACTGAATCGAGACAAAACCTAATAACAACCAAAGAAATGTCTAGAATCTATTAAGAAAAAAATATCAACCCTAAACATTTTTAGATATGAGATGAAGTATTATTACTAGAAGGAGAAAAATTAAAAAAAAAATCAATAATCAATATTCAGGCCCTTATCATGTACTCAAAATTGTAGGAAGAGAAAATGTAAAAATAAAAATAGTCAACACATTAAAAGTTGTACACATAAATAGGGTTAAGATCTCTCACGTGGATAGTCGAACACAAACAAAAAATACAAGCAAAAAAATCTTCAATAATATTTTTTCTCACATAAAATTACGGATTCAATTAGAAAAATATAAATATTACTTAAGTGAAGAATACTGAATAACCATGTGAATAAAGAAATAATATTTTGTTTAAATTAAAAAGAGCCACTAATTAATCATTCAACGCAAGACAAATCAAATATTTATAAGATACGATGACTTTAAAATAATTTAATTCCCTTCCTCTTTCATTGATTAATTTCTTACAGATTAGGAAGTTCTATCCCTTTCAAAACATATAATCGTTGATGCTAATCCATGTATGCATTTATCTTCTAGGATCCAGCCATCGAGAACATGCCATGCAAACAGCAAATTTGTTATATATCCGCAAAAAAAAAAATCTTCGCTAAAATTCTTTTATCTCTATAGTATCTACACTAACAATACGCAGAAAACTTCTGAACCCATACAGAAAGTAACTTTTACTCAAAATATTATTTAATCTCTTTGACATTAAATGCTATTTTACAATACATATTTGATATTTTCTTTGCGTAAGTAAAAACAATTTCTCTACTTATGAGAAACCACATTAGAAGGTTCATTATTTATTAGCATAAACGGAATAATGAACGTTTTTTTACAAAGCAGGCAAATAAAGATAAAAACCTCGTTATAAATTTGCTGCAGGCGAAATTTTTTATATAAAAAAATAGACTGAAAATAATTTTAACGGTGTGTTTCCAATGTAAAATAAAGTTAATAAATACTCTATCTCCTGCGAATATGTGTCGGGATTGCATACAAGAAGACGTAGACCAAAAGGTGCCTGTTTTGCTTGGATATGACATAGAAATATCAAATAATTATCAACGCCTAATCAATTGCAATCTTTACAAGTTTATACGAAAATACGAAGATGTGCTTTTAAATAGTTTATATCTCATATAATCACGACTACATACAAAAAACGGCTTAAATTTGCCTTTAATAACTAACACAGCTTCTTTGTATAACTGCAATATGAAACACGTCCTTCCTACGTTATGTGAAACCTTGTAGAACCTGTTTCAGTCATGAATTTTGTAAAAAACAATTATACATAGGAATGTTATTACAAAATTTTCAAAGATAAGCGAAATAACAAAACAACGTTGTGGCTGAAATTTTACCGCGATTTCACTGAAAGCGGGTGCAATTTTCCAGATTAGCATCCGCTCCCGGCGAAATCCTGCGGTTGTCCTTATGACAAATTTCTAATTATACATACATATATATATATAGGTAGGTAGGTAGGTAGGTAGGTAGGTAGGTAGGTAGGTAGGTAGGTAGGTAGGTAGGTGGGTAGGTGGGTAGGTGGGTAGGTGGGTAGGTGGGTAGGTGGGTAGGTGGGTATGTGGGTAGGTGGGTAGATGGGTAGATGGGTAGATAGGTCGATCCACATTACTTCAGAGACTTAGGTCACGGGCCAATGCACCATAGCGGCGCTCTCCGTCCAAAATGCACTACGCTCAGTCGCAACTCGTTTCGGAATCTACTTTAGACTTTCTTCTTGAAGGTCGAAGGCGGACGCCGTGCTGCCAGGTTTTGACAGACTGACGACTTATGTCCTTCTTCGCCGCACCGCCAGCAAATTTTGCTCCGGTCTTCTCCTTCACAGTCTCGGGCTATGTGTCCAAACTCGTGGCAGCGGTAGCACCGGGTTTCCGCAGTTAATGCTTTCCCCTGGCAACTCACCCATCCCACCTTTAATCTACCCACTTTCTCCAATCTGGCAGCTGGCGCATCGTCCAACTCTATGAAGGCTTGGATGCAGCCTCTGAGGCTCCTTTTGGTGAGGTTTATTTTTGGGGAACTACCAACGTGTTCCCCGAGTAAATCCTTAAGTGCTTTCTGCACATCTTTCACTTCGGTCGTTTCAACCAGGTCTCGGACTAACACTTTTGTTCTTGGGATTAGGTGCCTAATGCCACCTTTATTCCCCAACACTCCCTTTAGAGCGTCGCCAAAGCTGACTCTCTCTTCTGGTTTGGCTCTCACTTCGAGGAGAACTTCCCCTGCCTTGGTCTGTCGGATGTTCTTGACATCGACACCAAGTTCCTCGGGCTTGACAGACGTCTGTACATCTTTCAGGATGCTCGCATACGTCTGTCCAGGGGCGGGCCTGATGATAAGAGCCTCGCCGCGAGTTCTCCTCTTTTTTTCTTCTTCCACCTGCATTGGGATTGCTGGCCACGGCAACTTTGCGAGAAGCAGCAGCTTCCTCCTTCTTCTTTTTCTCCTCCTTCTTTCGTCTTCGTCGGCTTTCGACCTGGACAAAGCCTCCTGGCTCTCTCGCTTGTGGTTGCTTTTCAGGAGCAACCTTCACAACTTTCTCCTGTTGTTTCGGAGTATCACTTTTCATTTGGTGCTTCGCTAAGAGCTTCTCGGAACTAGCGCTGACTTTGTCAAGCTGCTGACGGAGGTACTCGATCTCACGTAGCAGCTTTTCGTCAGCCACAGCTCTAGAGTAACCGCCAACCCGTCTGACCCACGTAGCGATTTTCTTGAAGCCTACCAGCTTCACCTCATATATCAAATTATCTTTGATATCGCATAGGTCCTTTTTTGGCTTATACGCTGTCGACAGGACTTTCTCCAGCTTGAACACTTCTTCAGTAACACGCTCTATAAAGTCAATGCACTCCACTGCCTTCAAAGGCAACGCTGTGCTTTCCTCTTCGGAGCTGCTGTCTGGCCTCTTTCTCATAGCCCTATGCCTTTCTTCGCCAAGCGAATGTGTCCTTGTTCTGGGCGGTGTCCTGCTCATAGAGTCCATAGCCGCCAGAACTTCCATCTCCTCCACCGACAAGTTGTGCGATTGCCCCCCCCCCCCCAAATCCGCGGGGCCGGCGTCGACTACCGGGGCTTGCACCCGATTGGAATCGACGGTGAGATCTTTCCTCACTTGGGGTATATTTGTTTTATCAACACCCTTCATTTTTAGTTTGATTTCGGGGTTCTTTCCCCTAGATGTTCCTCTTAGTCCCTCTCCTCTTCCTTCTTTGCCTGCCTGGCTTGGGAGGCCCTATCAGTAGCTACGCTACCGCCAGCATAGCCGCCGAAGTCATTAGAGGAGAGATCAAGCCCTACCGCGACGACAACGCGGGAACACCTTTAGGTAGGGGATAGATCGATAGATAGATAGATAGATAGATAGATAGATAGGGACCGTCCATAAAAGACGTCCGCAGCTAAAAGGGGGGGGGGGGTTGACGAAGCAAAATGTGACCTAGTGTAGTAAAAACGGTGAAATGTTCATGCACTAACCACATTCGAATCTTGGGGACCGCGAGCCCAATATATGCATATCACGTGTATATACATAATATACATACACGCCAGATGCACACATGGGCGCATAGTCCACAAGATACGAAGGTGAGTGTGAGACTTACCAAACGGCACCTACCCACTAAAACCTTAACTCCTTACCTACACACTTCGCATCGGAAACCGCCTCAGCATTACTTCAATGCGAGTGTTGTCTTTTTTATTTATTCATCTCTTGTTTCTTTCAAGTCTCTATGCTCTTTTTCTTTCGTGCCAATTATAGTTTTTATTGTGTCTTCTGTAATTGTCCACCCCTCAGTCGATTCTAAGAGTGTGGTCATCATATTGTCTGGCGTAAAATTTTTACCTGTCTTATTTTTAAAAGCCTGTCTCTTATCTTTCCATCTTATACAACTAAATAGTGTGTGGCTTACGTCGTCAGTACCGTTGCAGTAGTGACATGTTTCGGTATCCCATCTGTTCCTTATATGGAGGTATGTCATGAAGCAACCATGACCTGAGAGTGCCTGCGATAATTCATAATTCACCTGGCCTTGTTTTCTGTGGACCCAGTTTCTCAGGTTCGGTATCAGCCTCCAGGTCCAGTGCCCATGCTTTCCATTGGTCCACTTTTCCTGCCACCTTTCAAGCAGGTTTTCTCGTGCTTCGTCTGAGTTCAGGCCATTATATGTATCTGCTCTTTCTTGTGCTAGGAGCTCAATTGGGGCAATTCCCGCCATCACTCCTATACCTTCTGCAGAGGTCGTACGATATCCGCTGCATACTCTGATTCCCATGACTTTTTGGATTCTTGTTAATTTCTTCAGCATTTCTTTGTTTTGCAGAGCTGTGTACCAAACTGGTGCTGCATATAGTAGCTGGGAGTGGACCACGCTTACTAGGATTTTTCTCTTCGATGCCCTTGGCCCTCTGATGTTTGGCATTAATCCAGCTAGTGCTGTCATTATTTTCTCGGCTTTACACGATGTTGCGTTTACGTGGTCGCCGAATGTCCACTTGGTGTCAATCCATACTCCTAGCTGTTTTAGAGCTTTGCTTCGAGAGACTTCAACGCCTTGTACCTTGAAGGTTATCTGGCATAATTTCCTTTTTCACATTAGTAGAACAGCTTCAGTCTTTTCCGTGGTTATTTTTAGCTTATTTGACTCCATCCATCTTATCACTCTTTGAATGGCTACGTCTGCTCTTTGCATTATAATGCTTTGGTTAGGCGCAACGACTACCAGCGCGACGCCGTCAGCAAAACCTATTAGTTTAACTCCTGTGGACAGTTCTAGCCTTAGGAGACCGTCATACTGTATATTCCATAGGGTGGGGCCTAGAACTGATCCTTGTAGAACGCCAATATTTACCACCCTTTCCTTCTCTTTCCCTTCGGTATCCATTAATATTGCCCTATCAGTGAAGTAGGACGCTACGAGACTGATTAGGTGTTCATCGATTCCTCTTCTCCTCAATTCATCGAGGATAACCTGCCATGATACGCTATTAAAAGCGTTTCTGACATCAATAGTGATGACTGCGCATATGCGTCTGCATTGTTTTGAATAGTTAGCTGCCTGCTCAGCTGCTGCTACTACTTCCTTGATGGCGTCTACTGTCTGTCGGCCTTCCCTGAAGCCAAACTGATTTGGTGCTAGACCACCAGTGCGACCCAGGTCTTGGTTCAGCCTGCTCAGTAATAGGTGCCCATACATTTTACCTTCGACATCCAGAAGACAGATTGGCCTAAACGAACCAGGTTTTTCTACCGGTTTATTGCCTTTTTTCGCCAAAACTAGCCTCGCACTTTTCCATATCTTCGGGAACTCTGCTCTAACCGCTAACATATTGTAAGTTCTGAGGACATATCCCGGCCTGGTTTGAGCTACCTGTTTGATCACTTCAGGTGGTATTCTGCCTGGGCCTGGAGCTTTATTCGTTTCGATTTTCTGACTAGCCATTTTGAGTTCTTCCTTTGTAAAGTCAGTAAATTTTGTCGACATCTCACGGTTGAATATTACGGGTTCGTGGGTTGGAAAGAGGTGCTTTGTCACATTCTCTACTGTATGCGTGGTCATAGCGGGCCTGGGTGGGTTTCCCAGAAGTTTTTTCCTGATAATTTGGTACCCTTTTCCCCATATATCCCTGTCGACTTCGTCGCATACTAATAGCCAGCTATTGTTTTTCGAAGCTTTTATGGCTCCCTGGAGATCTTTTTGTTTCTTTTTGAACGCGATCCACAGATTGTTTTTCTGATACAAGGGTATGCTTTTCTTTTTGGCAATCCTCGTATACTTACGTCTGCTTTGGACGCAGTTTTTGCGAAGTTCTGTTATTTCTTGGTTCCACCAATACATTGGTTGTCCCTTTCTATGCGATGCTACCTTTGGCATGCATTCGTTGCATATATTTTCTAACGTAGCCGAAAAACCTTCTGCTCTTGTCGTACATTCTTTCTCGATTAGGCTGTGTATTGCCTTCAGCTGCTAATCCTGATTTATTTTCCAAAAATTTCAGCCTTTTCCGCGCTGTATCTGTTTCGGCAGCTGCATGTTGTTCTCAATCACAAAGGTTATGTAGTTGTGCTCACTAAGTGACTCCTTGTTGCTGACTTCCCAATGAGTAATCTTATTGCTGATAACTGTTGTAGATAGGGTTAAGTCAAATATTGACCCGTATCCCTGGCGTTCAAAAGTAGGTTTCTTTCCGTTGTTGTTAACAACATGGTCGTGCTGCGCTATCCATTCAGTCACTATTTCACTTCGTTTGTCGGTTTTCTTTATTCCCCATTGTGGCGATTTGGCATTCATGTCTTCCACAATAATTGTTTCTGCCCGGCCTGCCCTGAGAAGGTCACCGATTTCTTGCAGCGTCTCTGCCAGCTCCCTGATGTCTCCCGCCCCTTGTTTGGGGAGACATAGCAGCTGCATATTTTGGCTGCTTGGGTTTCCACATAGGAGAAACCTTTACCTTTTCCATGGCTTTTGATGGGGATTTTTGTGTCAGTTATTCTTATAGCTGTGTCTAGGGCATCATCACATATCCAATCATTGGCTTCTTTCATAACTCCCTTGTTCGATTCGCTGAGGACTACAATACACGCTCCAAGTTCCTTGGCTGTTTGAAGTGCCAGGTCAAGAGCCGGTCTACCCCTATTTGTGTTCTCTTGAAAGATTCTTATCTTGTATTGAAAGAGCACCTGACTTCTCCGACTTGCTCCTGTCTTTTCTTGTGTATCCTCTAGTGCTATTTGACTGGTGGTCCTCTTGCTGACAGAACACGCAGAAAGGTTTGTTGGAGCATTCGGCTGCCTTGTTCCCTTCTTCTCCACATTTTAAGCAGAGCTTGTCTCTATCCGGTCCTTTGCAGACTACTCTTTCATGTCCCTGCTTCCAGAATTTGTTACATCGTATTTATTTTACTCTTTCCATGACCCTGCAGATTGTCCAGCCAATTCTAATTTTGCCTGTCTGCGTTAGCCGGTAGGCATCGCGTTCGTTCATTACAAGCGTCACGTTTCGTCTGTTACCATAGGCTGGTCTGAGTGCTCTTACTTCGAAGTCTTCGACCCTGGCTTCTATAAGTTTGCACACTGCTTTTTGGACTTCATCAATAGTAGTCAGTTCGTCCATGTCTTTGATATATATTATCTTCCTTCGTATGAGAAGAGACGTCTGCAGATCTGGGAGTTTTCTCTTTTAGCTCTCTTTTCAATGCTTCTGCCATCTTTGCTCCATCTTGTACCGTGAGAAGAATTTCACCGTTCCTTGTGCTTTTTACGTCTTTTATGTTTACGCCAAGGTCTTCTGGGTTCACAGCCTGCTTGATCTTTCTCAGCACGTCTGCATAATTTTGCCCCTTCATCTGTACGAGCAGAGCGTCGCTCCTTGTTCTCTTTGGACGTTTACTTTCAGTGTTTTCGTCCAGCGTCTTCACCGTATTTTTTAGTTGAGCGAGGCTTTTAGCGTCCGTGTTTTCTTTTTTTCTGCCCTGGGCTACTTTAAATCTTTAGATTTTCACGGTGCTGTCAGTAAACAGGAATTCTAGCATTCGTACGAATGTAAGTCCCGTGACGTCCTCCATTTCCGGAACGGCAATTTTGTTTTGTTTATTTGTCACCACCTGTTGTTTCATAGATTTTAAGGCCTGGAATATTATCTCATCATTTCCCCCATTTAATGTTTGGTCACTGAGTATTGGGTAATATATGATTCTAGTAATCTGCTTAAAGTTTCCTTCAGCAGCAGGAAACCCTAGGGAGTGTCGCATTTTCGCTGTTTCACCTTCCTTCTTGTTTTGCTGTAGTAGACCTTCCTTGCCACCAAATATTTCTATCGCTTTATTCAGATACTTATTTCTTGACCGGATCTGAACATCACAAGGCAGTATGATCGTGTAGTCATCTGGTGCTTTCCAAATATGTCATTGTCTTATTTTGGTTTTTCCAAAGACTTCTGCGTTTCTTACATTTTCTTACAGTTTCTTACATTGTTTGCATTTGTCTTCGGCGTTCATCCTTCTTGTTTGCAGCAGCTTCATCTGATCTTCATGCATACTACTTATTTGTCTACGAAGCACATTAGGCCTATTAGTGCTTCAGCTATGTGCCTTCTTCTAAGACTATCAAGAATGACTTTCCAAGAGGCACTGTTGAAGGCGTTTTTCACGTCTAGTGTGATTAAGGCACATAAGCGTTTGCATGTTTTTGAATAAGCATCTGCCTCTTCTGCTTTCTTTAATACCTCCCTGATAGCGTCTATTGTTTGACAGCCTTCTCTAAGCCCGTATTGGTTCTTTGTGAGGCCGCCAGAACGTTCGAGTTCGTTCTTAAGTCTTCCAAGTATAAAGTGCTCGTATAGTTTCCCCTCGGCATCTAGCAGGCAAATCGGCCTAAGCGAGCTAGGGTTTCCAATTGGCTTGTTTCCTTTCCTTAGGAGAACAAGCTTTGACCTTTTCCATATTTCAGGAAATTTGCCTTCCGCAATTTGCTTGATCATTTCTAATGGGATGCATCCAGGGCCTGGTGCTTTATTGCTTTTTATTTTAGCACTGGCTAACCTCAGTTAATCCGTGAACAATTGAAAGTTAAGAATCTCACTTTGGATAAACTGCACTGGTTCATGTGTTGGAAATAGGTGTTTACCACCTCTTCTGTGACTTCCATGGTCAGTTTAGGCTTGGGTGGGTATCCCTGAAGTCTTTTTTTAACAATTTGATACCCATTACCCCATATGTCGTTATCTACTTCGTCGCATATAGTAGACCAGCCTCCTTTCTTTGCCACCTTTATGGTTTTCTGCAGATCTTTCTGGCTCTCTGTTAAATTGTTCCAAAGAAGACGCCTCAGTGTAGGGTTGTTCTTCCTTCCGGCTCTTGTATATTTCGTTCTGTTTTGAATGCAGATTTGCCGCAGCTGTGAAATTTCATGGTTCCACCAGTAAATGAGTTGGCGCTATTTGAATTCTTTGAGTTTTGCCATGGAGGCATTGCAGACTCTTCGTGCTACGTTCGAGAATCCCTCGGCTGATGTTGTGATGGGGTCTGCTATTATTCCTTCTAGGGCTCGCCGTTTCTCTTCGATATTGATTTTCTTGGGATTACATCCTCTGTTTGCATTACTTTTACATAGATCACGGGATTTATCTTTGATCAAAAAGGTGATGTAATTATGATCACTGAGGGATTCCTTTTCACTAACTTCCCAGTCAGATATTTTACTTGGAATACCTTCTGTAGCGAGCGTTATGTCAAGGATCAATCCGTAGTTTAACCTTACGAATGTTGGCTTTTCTCCTACGTTACTTACAATGAGATCGAGTTGGGCTATCCATTCAGTAACCACTTCTCCTCTCTTGTCTGTGCAGTTCATACCCCATTGTGGAGATTTAGCATTGAAGTCGCCCACGATTATTGCCTCTTTCAACCTAGCTCTAACTTGGCTACCTAATTGTTCTAGGTACTCCGACAATTCCTCAGTATCCCTATTCGGTGAGGCTGTATCTTGATGGCTGTATCTAGTTCGTTATCATATATCTAATCACTTCTACCTACTATGGCTTTTATATTAGGCTCACATAGTACTAGTAATTGGGCTTCTATGTCTTTATCGGTGGCTAGAGACAAGTCGACGGCAGAGTGACTCCTATTGGTGTTTATTTGTAGAATTCTCATTTCTACTCGTGTGCAGCGATGGTGTCTCGTCCTTCTTCCTTCTTCTTTGCGGCCTCCATGCCTATTTGTTTGGTGTCCCTCTTTTCCACAGCTGAGACAGAAAGGTTTGTTCTTGCAATCAGCTGCTCTGTGGTCTTCCTTTCCGCATTTCATGCACAGTTTGTCTGTCGGGTCCATTGCAATTTGCCCGTGCATGACCATGTCCCCAGCATTTAGGGCAGCTGTTTTCTCATAATCTTTCGATTACTCTGCAGTCCGTCCAACCGATTTTTACTCTGCCACTCGTTAGAAGTTTATCCGCATCGCACTCACGCATTATTAGCGTCACATTTTATTGACTGTTATAGGAAGGTCGTAGGGCTCTAACCTCAAAATCTTGTATTTGGACATTTATTGCTTTCGACACCGCTTCTCTTATCTTATCGGCAGTTGTTACGTCATCCATTCACCTTATGTGAAGAACTTTTTTTCTCCTCAGGAGAGGTAGAGGCTGAGGGGAATTTCTCTGTGATTTCTTTTTTTAGCGCCTCCGCCTTATTGCCAGTATCCTGGACCATCAGTGGAAGATCACCATTTTTGGATCTTCGTATGCCTTTAACGTTCACTCCGACATCTGTGGGGTTTACGTTTTGTTTACCGATTTTTTTGTCTCCTACTCTTGTGCCTGGCTTCTTGTTAAAAGGTCTATACACCTCCAGTTGGATATCAGAGACGCCAAATATAAATTCTAGCATTCGCATGAAGACAATACCCATGACACCATCTATATCTGGAATAACGAGTATTTTCTTATTATTTTGTAGTAGATATTTTTTTGTTTCTTTTAACGACTGGAATAGCAATTTATCATTGCCATCGTGTTCACTAGCGAGTTCATCATGTTGAGGGTAGAGTATGCTCATAGTCAAATATTTAAAGTTCCCTTCCGCATCCGGGAAGCTTAGGGAATGTAGCATCCTTGCTACTTCGCCTGCTTTTTTTCCTTGCACTGTGAGGCCTTCTCTACACCCATATTTTTCTATGGCTGCGTCTATTTTATGGCAATTCGATCAAATACTTACTTTACAGGGCAAAATAATGTCTGCCTCGTGTTGAACTTCCCATATATGGCCTTGCTTAAACTTAGCTTTTTGAAAAACCTTTTCCTCCCAGTCCTCTTCTGTTATTTTTGAAAAGCACTCGAAAGTTTCCTCATGTTTTAGCTCCCTCATGCGTGCCTTAGCTTCTGTACTTCCAAGCATTGCTCACATTTACTAGTGGGATTCTGTTCTGCTTGTAAAATTTGTGTTTGGCGAAGTAGATCCTCCTTCTCTGTCTGTGATTTAATTTCCATAGTCCGAAGTTGCCTACGGAGTTTGTCGTTTTCACCTTCAAGTACTTTCTCTCTCTCTTTCTATTGTCCCATTTGGAGATACTAGAGTGGAGTATTTCCGCTTGGAGAGTCAGAGAGCTGCTTATCTCATCCAATTCCTTTTTGGCATTATACATGGTAGAGATCAAATTTGTCAGATCTCTTGAGAGAGAAAGGATTTCTTCAATCGCTTGCGTTTGACGACTTTCTTCGATATCACCTCCTGTGACTGCTTTTTCTCGCGTGCTTCCTTTTCTCTTTCTTTTAGGAGCATTTGCTTTTGTTAGCTCATCCATAAGACCACCTACTTGGCTGTATTCGGGCAGCGAGAAGGTTCTATTCCTCGGAAGAGTCCTTAAAATTGAGCTTCTCCTCATGAAAGGGTCAGCTTGGTTGTTTCTTTTTTCTGTTTCCGATTCCGTGTTCATTGTCGTGTCCATTGCCTGTTCCGTTAACGTGTTCATTTCTTGCTCCTTAACTTTTGATGTCTCAGAAATATTTGTTACCATAAAGTTTTTTTTCCAGCGCTTCGTGCGTGGAGGGGCGGGCTGAAAAAGCTGGGAACGGGTTTACCCTCGGAGCTCTGTCTGATACATAGATAGATACATCTATATATATATATATATATATATATATATTCATATATATCACGGTCCGATGCGAACTGTGTAGGTAAGAAGTTAAGATTTTAGTGAGTAAGTGCCGTTTGGTAAGTCCCACACTCACCTTCGTTTCTTGTGGACTATGCGCCCATGTGTGCATCTCGCGTGTATGTATATTATGTATATACACGTAATGTGCATATATTGGGCTCGTGGTCCCCAAGGTTCGAATGTGGTTAGTGCATGAGCATTTCACCGTTTTTAATCCTCTAAAAAAAATCTATCTATCTATCTATCTATCTATCTATATATATATCTCACGGTCGTGAGACGTGGTTATGGCTGAAAATTTTCATAATATGAACCTTATTTAATGCGGAACTTTAAATTTTTCTTTTATACTATTTACATTGTGTTACAAGGTACTCGATTTGATTGTTTTCTCATTTTCATCGTTGTTTTGTTATTTCGCTTATTTTTGATAATTTTGTAATAACATTCCTATGTATAATTATTTTTTACAAAATTCATGACTGAAACAGGTTCTACAAGATTTTACATAACGTAGGAAGAACGTGTCTCATATTGCGGTTATACAAAGAAGCTGTGTTAGTTATTAAAGGCAAATTTAAGCCGTTGTTTGTATGTAATTGTGATTATATGAGATATAAACTATTTAAAAGCATATCTTCGTATTTTTGTATAAACTTGTCAAGATTGCAATTGATTAGGCGTTGATAATTATTTCATATTTCTATGTCATATCCAAGCAAAACAGGCACCTTTTGGTCTACGTCTTCTTGTATGCAATCCCGACACATATTCGCAGGAGATAGAGTATGTATTAAGTTTATTGTACATTGCCAACACAGTGGTTAAATTATTTCCAGTCTATTTTTTTATTTAAAACATTTCGCCTGCAGCAAATTTATAACGAGGTTTTTATATTTATTTGCCTGCTTTGTAAAAAAACGTTCATTATTCCGTTTATGCTAATAAATAATGAACCTCCTAATGTGGTTTCTCATAAGTAGAGAAATTGTTTTTACTTACGCAAAGAAAATATCAAATGTGTATTGTAAAATAGCATTTAATGTCAAAGAGTTTAAATAATACTTTCAGAAAAAGTTACTTTCTGTATGGATTCAGAAGTTTTCTGCGTATTGTTAGTGAAGATACTATAGAGATAAAAGAATTTTAGCTAAGTAGTTTTTTATTGTAATATGGAGATGTTCCAAAATAACTTGTCATTTAGAAACTTCCAATTTGGAATATTTTTTTCGTTCTTGAAATGTTAGTAAATAATTGTGATTTAAAACAAATTTAATTTTCCTCAAAGGCTCAAAACAAATTTCTGTTCTATTTTCGATTTCTTGCGGATATATAACAAATGTTCTGTTTGCATGGCGTCCTTGATATATAATATTAATAGGGTAATTATTAATGAATGTCAAGACATGTTCGGTCTCAATGGCTGGATCCTAGAAAATAAATGCATACATGGATTAGTATCAACGATTATATCATTTGAAAGGGATAGTACTTCCTAATCTGTAAGAAATTAATCAATGAAAGAGGAAGGGAATTAAATTATTTTAATGTCATCGTATCTTATAAATATTTAATTTGTCTTTCCTTGAATGCTTAATTAGTGACTCATTTTAATTTAAACAAAATGTTATTTCTTTGCTCATATGGTTATTCTGTATTCTTTGCTAAAGTAATATTTATATTTTTGTAATTGAATCCGTAATTTTGTGTGAGAAAAAATATTACTGAAGATTTTTTTGCTTTATTTTTTGTTTGTTTTCGATTATCCATATGAGAGTTTTCTAAACCCTATTTATATGTACAACTTCTAATGTGTTGTCTATTTTTATTTTTACATTTTCTCTTCCTGCAATTTTGAGTACTTGATAAGGGCCTGAATATTGATTATTGATTTTTTTTTTAAATTTTTCTCCTTCTAGTAATAATACTTCATCTCATATCTAAAAATGTTTAGGGTTGATATTTTTTTCTTAATAGATTCTAGACATTTCTTTGGCTGTTATTAGGTTTTGTCTCGATTCAGTCCGTTTTTCATATAGTCTTGTTATTAATTTTATTGCTTCCCAAGCCTAGCTCATATAGAGTTTATTTTGTGCCTTTATGTACTATTATGCTATAAGAAAATGTTGTTAGTTCTGACCACTCGTCCCATTAAGAATTTGTGTTCACAAATTGTTTAAGGTACTCTGATAGTGAATAATGAGATCTTTTAAGAGATCTGATCTTCTAAATGATCTAAATGATCTAAATGATCTTCTAAATAAATGATGAACATTTTTCCCATGGTCTGTTAATATTTCTTTTGGCGAACCATAAATGCAAATAAGTCTTTTAATAAAGGCGTCGGCTATAGTACTAGCTTGCTTATTTGGAAGGGATATGGTTAATGAATATTTTGTGAAATTATCCTGGATGGTCAAAATGTTTATATTGCCAGATGTTGTTTAAGGAAGTGGACTAACTATACCCATAGAAATTTTGTCGAACACTGTAGCGGGTGCATCAGTAATAACCATCAGGCTTATCGTTTTGACATAAACTAATCATTTTAATTGTCTTTGTAAGCTGAATTTTATGTATTTTTGGATATCTAATTTCCTGCTTTCCCAAAAATGTTTGCGTCTAATTCTGTTATAATAAATTATTTTAATTTTTCTGCTAAATTTTGTAAGGAGAATATGTTTAGTTTTATATTTCTCATTGTTTCTGTAAGATAATATTCATGTTCTCCTTCAATGGGTAATGCAATATGAAATTGTTTACCTTTTCAAATTTCTTTCGCGAATCACTTTTTTAAGTTTCGTCAATTTTGGCAATTGCTTCCCCCCCCCCCCTCTCTCTCACTCTCCATGCCGTTTCTCTTGACCACCTCATGTACTCTCCTTCCTTCCTCGTGCATCGTTCTCACTTCATCCACCTGTAATCAATTAGTTATAAAATAACACTACCTAACCAGCATTTAATTCTACCCAAACAGGAATCTCCTAATCAAAATTGCTATGCTAATTGTTTCCTTAATGCATCTATGTTGAAACCCATTGCGACACTACTTCTAAGTGCCGCCTCCAATTCACCTTTGCGAACATTCGAATGAATATGATTTTTTTTCTTACATTACTCCTGAGGATTTCCTTAAATGTGCAACGGAAGTTAATTCTAATGCGATCGATATGGATGGAATCTCGATAAAAATGATTCGGTTAGCTCTCCCAGTTATTTTCCCAATATTATTAGAGATTCATAATGCATGTCAACAAAGCGGTATTTTTCCAGGTATATGGAATTTCTATCCTTAATGCATTAACAAGAATGGTTGTGGTACTTTTTGACTTTTCTAACGCTTTTAACACAGTGAATTATAGTTTACTCTTACAACAAAATAAATTATTATTCATATTGTCCAATTCGGCAATAAAATGGTTTGCCTCCTATTTTAGTAATCGTTCACAAAGTGTAGAGACTATTAATTCTGTCATTTCTGAATGGGTGTTAGTCGAGAGTGGGGTCCACACTTCTATCTACGCTTTTTAAGTTGTAAATCTCTGGTCTTGGACGTGATCTTAAATTTAGTAAGTACCTTAAATACGCTTATGATTCCAAATTATTATTAAATATTATTGGGCCTTTGGCTTCTTCCTCCTTGAATGTACTCGTTACCTTTCCTCCTTTGAGGGTTGGTAATGTTAATATTATTTTTCTAGATTTGGTCCGGGATTTAGTATACTTGCTCGGCCGCACTCTGTCTTAAAAGAAGCATGTGATGTCTATTTATCAGAAAAAGTACAGAATTCTACAACAATTAAATAAAAGTAAAGACTCTTTACGTACTTTATCTACGATTCTCCTAGTTAAGAATTTGATTTTACCCTTCATTGATTATGGATGTATTGCTTACGATGATATAACTAATGAACCGAATAGGAAGCTAGAACCCTTTTATATACAATTTACTCAAAATTGAATACATTACTCTACGTGGGGAGAGAGCTGGGTTCTTGCCTGTCGTGAATAGAAGACAATTTTTTTTGGGCAGTTTGCTATTTACTATATCTAGAAATGAAGCGCCTCTGTATTTAAGGAAATATTTTATTTTTGTTGATAAAGCCGTCAATAATCCAAATAATTTACTAGAAATTACTCATTAGTAACAGTATTTAGTATTATGTGGACCTCTTAGTACTAATGCAGTTTTGGATCAGCAGTTTTTCTATCTTCGACCGTTGTAAATTTTCATTAAATAAATAAATTACTTAATTAATTAAAATAAATTTAAGTCAAAAACATTCAAGTATATATAAAAAACTTCCTTTTTTTAAATGGCGAAAATAATATTTTTTACAGTTGAAGCCTCATCGATTTTGTGGAGGCGCCAATAATTGATAAAAGTGTCACATTATTGGTGTTAAAAAGAAGGGTTTAGTAAAATCAGGTCTTTGTAATAAGAGTTCTTTACACCATTTATTTTTTAGCGTATCAAATGCCTTTCGTTGAGTTTCTGTCCATTTAAGTTCTACATATTTTTTTGGATAATTTATTCAGTGGAGCTGCAATGTTTAACAAGGCTTCTATGAATCTTCTACATATAATATCTATCAAGTCCTACAGATTCTTTTATGTTTTGAGGTTTCTTGGAATTGTAAAATTTTTTGTTGCTTCTAATTTTCTTAAAAACGTTCTTTAAAACGAGATCAATTTCACGTTAGAAAGTTTCAGGTGCATTCTTTAAAACAAAAAGGTACGCGATCGAACTCATAGTGTCCATGGCGTGTTTAAAAGGCAGTTTGGTAAAAGTCTTTTGGAGTCACTTTTATTTTATGGCAACTACTGGCCAGGTCAAAAACCGAGAAATATTCTGCTTCAAATGCAAAAAATCATTCAAATCAGTAAAGAAAGATACTAACACTTGATATCTTTTTAATCTTGATAAAGTGGCGATAAATATGAAATTTTTTTAACAACAGATTTGAGGAAAAATATGGCAATAAAGGGGAGGGTGGTGCAAGGAAAAGTGCATTATTAAAATTATTTTACACAGTAAAACAAGATTAATTTTATAGTCTATATTTGAATTCGCATTTTTATTTTATTCACTATATTTATTTGAAATTGAAAATAGGTATTAGGATCATAATGTAAAACGCACGCATTCATCTACTCAGGTGTCTTTTGGTTTGTGGTGCTTTTTCATGTAGAAAAGCAGTATTTGATTTCTATCCCACAAAATGCTAACCTAAAAAGATATTTGTCTCCTAGTTCATAATCCTTAGAAAAGTTTGAAGGTCTTTATAAGGGAATCCCATCGTCAGTTGGGGTTCTGACTTCTTCCAGTCATCCTAAAATTAATCAAACAGATTAATTTTTAATGAAACAGTTGAGCTCTTTAACCAAAATGATCCCAAATTCGCCTGAATATATGAATTTTTCACAACAAGAAAAAACGATTTTTTAACAACACAGATGAATTTTCAACAAAAAAGAAAGACTTTATAACAAAATTGCTGAATTTTCAATAAATTAATCAAATTAGCTTCAATTTTCGAGTTGTTTCCTGCATATCCCACTGTTTATTTATTCTCTATTGAAAATAAACTGTCGTATAAAGATTTTTCCAAAAACCCTAGAAATAGGAATATTTTATAACTATTTTATTATTTTTCACATATATTTATGTTATTTTTATTATTTGTGTATTGTCAAAAAATGTTGAAGCTGGTTATTGGATATAATTTGTCTTAAGCTGGACTTGTAGAAGCATTATTTGGCTCAATTTCTATATTGACACAAAAAAAAGATGGAACTATGGAAAATAAAGCATGTCCGAATATTTGTATGATTTTAAACAAAAATCTTGGGAAAAACGTTATCAATATTTCTTTCGTCGTCATGTTGTTTCTTCGATTTCATTCATATCGATTATGGTAGGTATTCGATTGTACTGAACTCAATTTTGAACCAAACGTCATTTGAAACAGAGCAATAAATGTGGTTATATTTTTTGGTGAGATCTGCAAGAATCATTATTATCATTGGCAGAGGTTGACATTCACTAACGACATTTTTTCAAACATATGAGATTTAATTCTTTTAGTTCAGTCAAGTAGGTGACGCTTCTTTGGGCTTTTCATTATTCAGTCAAGCTCATTGCAATTTATTTTTCATGTTTTATTATTTTCACCATAAAAATAAAGAATTTTATCAATGACTTGCTGTAGTAATTGCAAATGAGACTTGGGCAAATTGAATATTCGAAATTTGGAATATTTAGATGTGATAATGTGCAGCAATAATGTACGTGATGTATGAAAGTC
>NC_046662.1:114537953-114539738 GCF_010883055.1 Belonocnema kinseyi | reverse complement strand
TGTAGTAATTGCAAATGAGACTTGGGCAAATTGAATATTCGAAATTTGGAATATTTAGATGTGATAATGTGCAGCAATAATGTACGTGATGTATGAAAGTCAAAACGGCTTTCTGAGTTATGAAATTTTCCTATTTCTATGTTTTTGGGAATTATCTTTGTTGGATTCAACTGGAATCAATATGATCTATGCAATTTAAAAGGCTTGGAAGATAAAAATAAACAACCGACAAACTACCATCCGCCGCAAGGTACCGGTTTCCAGACTATGTCTGACCCTGGCTGACGGGCCCCTGATGATTACTTTCTAGCAGGCAATTTTTTCACACTTTTTTTACTATGTACCCTATTTTTTAATATTCCAATTGTGATTGGCTGTCGAAATTTTTTTATTCACTCAGAAGCTACACCCTTTAGGGCCTGCTTTTCATATTTCCGTCTCTCTCGCACACTCAACTCAGAATTCCCTCGGTTGTCTCCAGCCCTCTTAAGCTGCTTAAGAACGTGACAACTTTCTGATGTGGAGACCCACACGCAACAATTTAGCGGGAGTGGAACGATTCACTTGCCTTTGTCGTTCTCCAAAGATCAGCCGTAACCAATGTCCAGACATCAGAAGGGAAACGTGCATGTGGACTGACGTCATTTTTTACCAAATAGATGATGACATTTTCAAACTGGGTGTTTCCCGTTTGAATTGCGACTAATTTTATGTAGCCATCTCCTACTTGCTCAGGATCCAAGTATTTCAATCCGACAGCATACAGAGATCATTTCCCAATTATTGAATCAACATCCTTGAATTCACGACTTAGTCCAAGTTGTTGGATTTTCTTCTACATGATGCAAAAAAATCATTATCGATATTTTATACTATTTAAATAAGCATGTTTTTATTTTTACACGTAGCAGAAAGGCTTGATTTTACCCGCTTTTGTAATTGTTTTTACTTCGAGAACTTTTGATATTCAGCTGTCGAATCCCGATCTCAAAACGTCGAGAAAATCTTGAAACACTAAGGATTGTTTTTAAAATTAATGCTATTTATCAATTTAAATATGTAACTGAAATGTTTTTTAAATTTATGTTGATCAAGATTTTTCTTGACAAAACAAGCCGGTCCCAGAAAAACAATTGAATTTAAAATTTTTATAAATTCAAGGGTTTTAGAATGTCAAGAGTTGACAAGCGATAACCGAGAAATTTCTGTCTTGTCGTGCAACACTAACTTAAATTGCGAGCAAGATCAAGCAACTCTCGAATGTTAGACTTCAAATTTGAAAAATGGCAGCTGTTTAGTTTTTAGTATTTATAAAGCATTACAATAGATGATCCAAGTATAGGAAATATAGAAAACCAAAAGGGACCAGCGGAATGGTCGAACTCATGAAAGTAAATTTGTTTTCTTTTTCAAATTAAAGTTGTTCAAAATTAGGAATTTAATTTTTTTAAATAGCCTAGAAGATTGCAAGAAAAGCAGGAAGGATTGCGTAGAAAACCTGAACAAAGTTTTTGAATTTTTTTACATGTAAATTTTTTACTAGTGAAGAACAATAAAAAATTATAAATTCAAACAAATTTTTTTTCTCAATTTAGATTTAATCGTAAATGTAAAAAAATGTTGTTTTTTTTATTGAGTCATATGCAATTGTGCACACATCTTGAAAGAAGTTGGATATGTCGAATCCAAAATTTCTTCAGCTTAGAACCAAAGAAACATTTGATCATTTTGCTGTCAAGGAACAAACCATTTTTTGTGTTGCTTAAAACATTCCAAAAACACAAA
>NC_046662.1:114537505-114537853 GCF_010883055.1 Belonocnema kinseyi | reverse complement strand
TCCAAAATTTCTTCAGCTTAGAACCAAAGAAACATTTGATCATTTTGCTGTCAAGGAACAAACCATTTTTTGTGTTGCTTAAAACATTCCAAAAACACAAAACAAAAAATGCAAAATACCTAAATCACAAAAGTTTTTGCTTTTCAAAAAAGCAAAACAGTAACATGTTTCTCTGATTATATACTAAATATTATAATATTATGATATAAAGTATAATATAATTTACGAATTTTCCCGATTATAAGTACATGTAAGAGTATGAAGGTTCAAAAATTGAGAAGTAGTAAGGGGCCACGTTAAAAAATAAGTAACGCTTTTTCCTGTCAGCCCCCCCCCCCCCCCCCCCCC
>NC_046662.1:114535607-114537495 GCF_010883055.1 Belonocnema kinseyi | reverse complement strand
CCCCCGCCACCCTTCCCCCTACATAACGCTTTTTCTACAGTTCTATAGGAATCGTAAAAATTCCTTGATGCTGATCATACTATTTTTAAATTGCTAGTTGCAAAATTAAAAGTTTATTTATTTTTGTCATCAGTTAGTGAAGTTTATTTATTTGGATGGTACACATTTTTTTCAAATTCTCTTGCTCTAACATCCCAGATTCGTTCGAATACTAAAGAAAAAGTTGGCAAGTAGCTTTATATTAAAATCAACTGATTTTTAGGACTCGTTAAAAGCCTTTAAAGTTTTACATGTATATTCCCTGCAAAAAGGCCTTTTTTAAATTGGCGATAGGATCAGTAATATTAGATCATCTTACTGCATCTGGCATGGTTTTCTTCAAAATTATTTTTTGAATAATCTTTAAATTCAAAACCTATAAGCCACTGTGATAGGGTTTCGAAAAAAACTCCGTCAGTGCAAAAAGGAGACATTAGGTCCCGTGTAAAAAAAGTTGTAGTGTTCAAACATAGCTCAAAAGTAGGCTAAAAATGTTTAAAGATTGTTTAAGAATGGGAAAATGCATGGATCTGTGCGTGGCTTAAGGGGATTTATTAGTTATAAAAAGAAATGTAAGTTTCTTTCCGAAATTTTGAATATTTTTGTCTGATTTATTGCATACGTTATCGAACTCTCCCCCCCCCTCTCTCTCTCTCTCTCTCTCTTAGCTTTGACGAATACAGGTTTTGGATAAAATGTTTATATTTTGTTAAATAATGAAATTGGAGAGAACAATAGAAAAAATTGCAGTAACGTTCAGTGTAGCTGTGTGTGGATTCTCGCAGCACTCTACGTCGACCCTAGTAAAACTCATGAGGCAGAGTCCGTGAAGCGTATTGAATTGCTCGTAAATAATGACCCTTTCATTATTATGAGATGCAGACCAGTTACAAAAACTGAAATCAGGAAGATATGGCTTGATTTTATTGTAATTAGCACAATTACTTTATTGACATCATTTGAAGAAATTGAAAAAAAGATTCATGAAAATCGGTTAATATTTGCAGTTATAATGGAAACATTGAACTATAAACAAAATTGTGCCCTTTGCCGAAAACTTGACATCCACTCCCTCAATCTGAATAATCAGTATTCAATTAAAAAGTACTGATTAAGAACTCGTATTAACTTCGAATAATAAACCTTACTATATTATTCTAGTTAATCTTGTGAGGAAATCTTCCTGAAGCAGTTAGCAATCGACATCGATCGAGAAAAATTATCATTCTTATTTTGAGCTCTTGAGTCTCAAGTAATGAACATTGAGGTAAGATAAGGATGTTCATATTCAATTCGAAGAAAAAATGAGGTTAAAGATGTGAGTGGTAATTACTTTATCCATATATGAACGAGCCAAATCATTACAATTTATGTTTTTCACACACGTAACAGCATCCTTGCATTGCAGATGTTCACACCTTTGTATTCGGTAAATATCACTTTGCGAGTTTCCGAGTTCGAATCCAGGTTTTGGGAAAATATATAAATTAGAAAGAAACGCCCTAGCGGAAGAAACGGAAACATTTCGGAAAGAGTTTCCGTTCCGAGCCTTTCCGAATTGTAATGGGAACTTCGCTTCCGATTTCTTTCTGAATGCCTCTCTTTCCGAAGGTTTCCGATCTGTTTCCGAACTTTTTCCGAAGTGTCCCACTGCATCTATTTCTTTCTGAACGTTTCCGATTTCTTTCCAAATAAGTGTTGCAGTGTCCCATTATCTTATTCCAATGCTTTCCGAATATTAACCTGCGTCCCACTGTTTAAGTTCGTTCCGAATGTTTCTGATTTCTTTCCGAATAAATGTAAAATGTAAAACATAAATTTTTAAATGTTTTAATAATTATGCATGTAT
>NC_046662.1:114534223-114535507 GCF_010883055.1 Belonocnema kinseyi | reverse complement strand
TCCCACTGTTTAAGTTCGTTCCGAATGTTTCTGATTTCTTTCCGAATAAATGTAAAATGTAAAACATAAATTTTTAAATGTTTTAATAATTATGCATGTATATAGATATTTTTTAAATAAATACACATAATGAATAATAACATATAATTTACTAATAAATTTATGAAATTTAAAAAAAACTAATAAATTAAAAATTAATTTAAGTGAACAAATGTATAAATATAATAAAATATAAAAAGAAATATAAATAAATCTAGAAAAATTATTAAGAAAAAAAATTAATTTTTCAGCTAAAATTGTTGATCGTCAACCAAAAAAGAGTATTTAAAAAACTAGTTTCACTTTCAACTATAAGTTGTCCTATTTTTAATAAAAAAAAAAAAAAGATGAAACAGATTAATTTTTAACGAAAAAGTTGTGATTTTTAACCAAAATGATGCAAAATTCACATAAATATATGCATGTTTGAAAACAAGAGAAAACTAGTTTTCAACAGCACAGTTTAATTTTTAACGATAAAGAATGGCTTTACATCAAAATTGCTTATTTTTCAACAAATTAATCAAATTGACTTGAATTTTCTAATTGTTTCCTGCATGTCCCACTGTGACTGAAAACACTATGGAAAATAAAGTATATCCGAATATTTGTATGATTTTAAACAAAAATCTTGGGAAAATCGCTATCAATGTCTCTTGCGTCGCCATTTTGTATCTTCGATTTCATTCATATCGATGATGGCAGGTATTCGCTTGCACTGAACTCGATTTTGAACCAAGCATCATTTGAAACAAAGCAATTAAATGTAGTTATATTTTTTGGTTAGATCTACAAGAATCATTATTATCATTGGCAGAAGTTGACATTCAGTAACGAAATTTTTTCAAACATATAATGACATTTAATTATTTTGGTTCAGCCGAGTATTAGTGCAATCGAATGCTTACTATCGAATGGGTTTATCGATCGCACCACTGAAAGCGAGTCAGTGAGTAAGCGACAATTTAGATCAAAATGGCGCTGGGGCAAGCAGAAATGAGATGCTGTCAGAGCTTTTCTAAAGATTCTTGATTAAAATCACAACAAATTTCGGATATTCCTAATTTCCCATAGTGCTTTCAGCAAAAAATTTCATTGTGCTCAGTTTCTGTTTCCATAATCCTTGTTTTTTATTGTGGATATGGAAATCGATAAAAGTGACGCTTCTTTTGGCTGTTCATCATTCAGTCAAACTCAGTGCAATTTATATTTCATAGTGTATTATTTTTACCATACAAAGAAGGA
>NC_046662.1:114532872-114534123 GCF_010883055.1 Belonocnema kinseyi | reverse complement strand
ATACATGCATAATTATTAAAACATTTAAAAATTTATGTTTTACATTTTACATTTATTCGGAAAGAAATCAGAAACATTCGGAACGAACTTAAACAGTGGGACACAGGTGAATATTCGGAAAGCATTGGAATAAGATAATGGGACACTGCAACACTTATTTGGAAAGAAATCGGAAACGTTCAGAAAGAAATAGATGCAGTGGGACACTTCGGAGAAAGTTCGGAAACAGATCGGAAACCTTCGGAAAGAGAGGCATTCAGAAAGAAATCGGAAGCAAGGTTCCCATTACAATTCGGAAAGGCTCGGAACGGAACCTCTTTCCGAAATGTTTCCGTTTCTTCCGCTAGAGCGTTTCTTTCTGATCTATATATTTTCCCAAAACCTGGATTCGAACTCGGAAACTCGCAAACTGATACCTACCAAACACAAAGGTGTGAACATCTGCAATGCAAGGATGCTGTTACGTGTGTGAAAAACATAAATTGTAATGATTTGGCTCGTTAATATATGGATAAAGTAATTACCACCCACATCCCAAACCTCATCTTTTCTTCGACTTGAATATGAACATCCTTATCTTACCTCAATGTTCATTACTTGAGACTCAAGATCTCAAAATAAAAATGATAATTTTTCTCGAGCGAAGTCGCTCGCCAACCGCCTCAGCAAGATTTCCTCACAAGACTAACTAGAATAATATAGTAAGGTTTATTATTCGAAGCTAACACGAGTTCCCAATCAACACCTTTCAACCGAATACTCATTATTCAGATTGAGGGAGCGGATGTTTAGCCTTCGGCAAAGGGCACAACTTTGTTTATAGTTCAATGTTTCCATTATAACATCTTCCCTACTTCAGTCGATTCCTATAGAATTGCAGAAAAAGCGTTATGTAGGGGGAAGGGTGGCGGGGGGGGGGCAAACTGACAGAAAAAAGCGTTACTTATTTTTTTAACGTGGCCCCTTACTACTTCTCAATTTTTGAACCTTCATACTCTTACATGTACTTATAATCGGGAAAATTCGTAAATTATATTATACTTTATATTATAATATTATAATATTTAGTATATAATCAGAGAAACATGTTACTGTTTTGCTTTTTTGAAAAGCAAAAATTTTTGTGATTTAGGTATTTTGCATTTTTTATTTTGTGTTTTTGGAATGTTTTAAGCAACACAAAAAATGGTTTGTTCCTTGACAGCAAAATGATCAAATGTTTCTTTGGTTCTAAGCTGAAGAAATTTTGGA
>NC_046662.1:114531637-114532772 GCF_010883055.1 Belonocnema kinseyi | reverse complement strand
GAAATCGATAAAAGTGACGCTTCTTTTGGCTGTTCATCATTCAGTCAAACTCAGTGCAATTTATATTTCATAGTGTATTATTTTTACCATACAAAGAAGGAATTTTGTCAATGACTTATTGCAGTGATTACAAATGAGACTTGGGGAAATTAAATATGCGAAATTTGGAATATTTAGATGTAATAATGTGCAACAATAATATACGTGATGTACGAAAGTCAAAAAGGCTTTCTGAGTTATCAAATTTCCCTATTTCTAGGTTTTTAGGGATCCTCGTTTAAAAATTCTTTTTATTCGGTGGAAAATTCAATTTTTTTTTAATTGGGGGTACAAATTTCTGATTGAAAACTGATCTCTTTTGGTTGCTTGACATTTTCATCTCAAGTGAAAATCTATCTATATTGTTGATATGAACAATCTATCTATATTGTTCTCGGATATGACGCAGTCGTAAGTCGACCCATACATTATCTTGTATTTTACTTAACAGTTCCGTGACAAATTCGAAAGAGAGCGGTCTCTCATATACTCGGTTGGAGAAATAGCAAAATAGAAAATTTTCAATTTTGTATAAATGCACTTTCTTAAAATTGTGCTTCGATATGCAGTTACTGGGAAATCCGGAAACGTACTTAAAGATAAGTAATTCATAGCAATTCTTTATAATTTCACGATAAAAGAAAGAAAACAAAGGAAATTTAAACCTACAAACTAAAAATAACGCCGAGATTTTGAACCCGGGCGGGGGGGGGATCGCTTTTTATTGTAAATTCAGAGATATAGGACGATAGAACGCTGCTGAAGGCTGGTGATCTTCTCAGCATGAAAACAAAAACACAAACCCAAGACGACTCTCTCGGTTCCAGTTCTACTTCCCTCCCTCTCCCAACCCTCCCTTATTAACTGAAGTTTTTGGTGGGACTGACGTTAGAACTACAATCTCCACCATATGACGATTTGATACTTAACTTTGACATGATTTCGACTCAGAAAAAAAACTTATTGCATAAAGGTGTTAGTTGGGCGTATAATCTCAACAATGAATAATACAAACTACAAAATAGCCTCGGAAAGGACTGGAACTTTTAATGACAAAAGGCATGCACACGGAAAATCTAAAGGTCATGTTTCAGGC
>NC_046662.1:114529528-114531537 GCF_010883055.1 Belonocnema kinseyi | reverse complement strand
GACTTTCATACATCACGTACATTATTGCTGCACATTATCACATCTAAATATTCCAAATTTCGAATATTCAATTTGCCCAAGTCTCATTTGCAATTACTACAGGAAGTCATTGATGAAATTCTTTATTTTTATGATAAAAATAATAAAACTTTCAATTTAAAACATTCAAATTGAGTAATTTTATAAACAGAAATTTTAAGAATTGTATTATTTGAAATTTTTTCATAAAGTTGATAAATTAAAAATCTGCCCGCCTCGCGGGCACATTCTCGTCGCGCGCTGCGCGCGCGGCTCGCCAGTTTGAGTGCGCCTAGGGCCCCCGACACTCGAATCTCACGCTTCACGCTCGGATATTTATTCTTTGCATTTGGAGTGCTTGAAAAATACTTTATCAAAAAGATCTCTTTTAGATGGCAGTATTTATATGCGTCTTAATATTCTGAATTGTCTACTTACTTAAGCATAGTCCATTTGTAAACAGGTTTTGTTGGATTTTTTCTCGTAATGTTCGTCGTTTTTTCACACAATTTTTTTTATTTTATTTTTTTTCAACGTTATTTTTCACAAATAAAACAAATCTTTTTTCGTATCCTACATAGTTTGTCCACAAAATGGATTTTTTTATTTTCGATTATTTTTTGTGCAAACAAAATTTTAATTTTAGATTTTTGAAGAAAATCCAAAAATTGGTTCTGATAATCTTGTAGGGCTTTCAAAAAGAAATATTTTTCTTTTGACTTTTTTTCATATCGTGCGTTTTTCGGCTTCAAATTTCGATTTTCGGTTTATTAAAAATATTTGAAAACGCTACAACTCTTGAGAGTTTTCTTTTTATCGAAAAAAGTCATTAGGATAAATTCTTTGTTCTTTTGAATACTATAAATATCCGTACATAGAATTTTAAAATTCAGAAAAAAGTTGTGTAAAAAATTTTCAAAATGCGCTAACTTTTTGAATTTTTATGAAAAATGGCTGGTTCACGAATTCGTCCTTTCTTTTAGGACCTAAAAAAAGTGTGGCAAAGATGAATTTGATTCGTTCATTTTTTCGAGAGTTATCGTGTTTACGGACAGACGGCCGGACGGACAGACAGACGTTATCGTGAAAACCTGATTTTCGGATTCAGGAGGTCTCAAAACGTGGAGATCCGTTGAAAAAGTGTCATGTCAAATTTCCGACAATTCTAATACTTTCTCAATCATAAATGATGAGAATGTAAAAATACAATCATTAATATTTTAAAATTTTTGAATATGCCTTAAGTATAATCTGATAAATTTAAATTATTTAATTTTGAAAGTTTTTAATTGAAAATTGAAATGCAGAATTCCAAATGTTTGTATTTGGGTATTATCAGATTTTGGAGGCCATTAATTTAAGCCTAATCAGGTTAGGAGGCTTACAGCTGTCAATTTTACGATATTAAACCCTTATATTCAACACCAAATTGAATTTCAATGTTAAAATTTTTAATTGCTTAGGATTTGAATCTTAAATTCAGAATTTGTTCAATGCTTTACATTTTTAATTTTACAATTTCAAACCTTTTTGTTTAATTTGAGTCATCGAGAAAAAAATATTACATTTTAGTAGACACGACTTTTTTTGCGTAAAAAAATTAATTTAGGAAATACCCCGCGCACCAAGGTGAACAATCCGTCAAGAGGGAAAAATGAGTTAAGCTAAATCTGCTGTTTGCATGAAGAAACTCACTATCTTCGATTTGACGTGAGTCTTCTTTACGTATACGCTGAAACGCGAAAATGACCCTTACGTCAACCTTTAGAGAGTAACTTTTTTCTCCAAGACGGCAGAAATAATCACGGTTTATCACATCGGAAAAAATTATTTGATTACAAAATTTCGTCACTTATTTATCACATGGAATCATTTGTTTTTGTTTACATGATTTAAGAAGTAAGAAAAAAATCTTGATTGGAATATATTGATTTTTGAAGAACAAGAAGCTTTAAGCATTATAACGCTAGGCGTAAATAATTTTAACATAT
>NC_046662.1:114523341-114529428 GCF_010883055.1 Belonocnema kinseyi | reverse complement strand
CAATCTGAAAAATCTCTATCCCTTCCACACACTACTCCTTTCCCCTGCCGAGTTAGTCACGCCTACCCCGAAAGGGAAATGGCTTAATGGTGTAATAATAATCTTTGCTGGATTCAACAGGAATCCATATGATCGCTGCAATTTAAAAAGCTTGGAAGATGAAAATAAATTTAAATTACGGAAATATATATTTTTTATTTGATTCGGAAAGAAATTGAATAGATTTGGAAAGAGTAAAGTGGTTAGTCATTCGGAAATAAATCGGAAATATTCGGCGACATTCGGAAAGAAATTGGAAACATTTTACGACATTCGGAAATGATCGGAAAGCAGTGGGACAGTGGGACATTCGGAAAGAAATCGGAAAGGTTCATGAGACAGCTCGAAGTTCGGAAAGAAATCGGAAGCAAAGTTCCAATACAATTTCAGCTCCTGTGGCATTTTTCAAAAATTTTTAATTTTTATTTAGAATGTTAGTTTTTAAGAAGAAACCAAAAACTACTCACTATTTTTGTAAGAGCAACTTTTGCCCATTCATGTTTTTCATAGCTTTCCAATGGCAGCATTCTTTTTATCGAAAAAAGTCTTAAGGATAAATCGATCGTGTTTCTGAGTCCAATATTTTATTGTGTTATTTTAATGCTGTTTTTTACGAATGAAGAAAAAAGTTAGAGCCAGATAAACAGTGATTAATAACTTTGTACATCTTCTTGGGGTTCACTATTTTAGTTGATTAAATTTCTTGTTACTACTCCCTCAATCTAAATAATAAGAAGTATTTAATTAAATAGTACTGATTAAGAATGTTATCAGAGTTAGAACATTTAAAAAATAACAATAAAAAAAAGAAAATTAAAAATTTTAAGCCACCCAACGCTGGATATGGAAAAAAGCCAAGAAATGAAAAACGTTTATTTGTGAAGCCCTACATGATTATCGCAACAAGTTTTTGAATTTTGTGGAAAAGTCAAACATTCAAGCTTTGATCGCAGAAAAAATGATGAAAATAAAAAATTCATTTATGCGGTCAAACTGTCCAAGGTACGAAAAAAAAAATTAATCAACTAAAATTGTGAACCCCAAGTATACTAAATGTACAAATTTGTTATTAATTACTGTTATATCTGATTAGTACTTTTTGATTCATTTGTAAAAAACAGTAATAAAACTAACACAATAAAATTTTGGACTCGGAAACTCGATCGATTTATCCTTATGACTTACTGTTGATAAAAAGAACGTTGCTATTTGAAAGCCGTACAAGATTATCGCAACAACTTTTTTTAATTTTTTCGATACATCGATAAGACAATATTGTTTGCACAAAAAAAAAATGAAAAATCGAAAATTCTACTTTGGGGTAATACCAGAATTCAGTGTTTCTTTTTCATTTATATATTTTTCCAAACCCTGGATTCAAACTTGGAAACTCACGAAGTGATATTTACCGAACACAAAGGTGAAAAAATCTTCAATTCAATAATTCTGTTAGGTGTTTAAAAACATAAATTGAAATGATTTTGCCTGTTTATAGGAGGATAAAGTATTTACCACTCACATTTTTAACCTCATTTTTTGCTTGAATTAAATAAATATAAAAATGATCATTCTTATCGAGCGAAGTTGTTTACTAACTGCTTCAGTAAGATTTTCTCACAAGATTAACTAGAAAACTGCTAATTAATTTAGTAAGACTTATTATTTGAAGTTAATACGACTTCTTAATCAGTACTTTTGAATTGAATACTCATTATTCAGATTGAGGGAGTAGGTGTCAAGTTTTCCGCAAAGGGCAAATTTTTTTATATAGTTCAATGTTTCCATTATGACTGCAAATATTAACCGATTTTCATGAATCTTTTTTTCAATTTCGTCAAATTATGTCAACAAACTAACTGTGATCATTACAACTGGATTAAGCCATATCTTTCTGATTTCAGTTTTTTTAACTGGCCTGCATCTCATTATTAAACCAAATATAAACATTTTATCCAAAAACCGGCTTCTTTCAAGCGGAGAGAGTAATATTTAAATGACGGATGCAAGAAATCAGACAAAAATATTCAAAATTGCGGACAGAATCTTACATTCCTTTTTATAACTCTAATAAATCCTCTTAAGTATTGCTTGTGGCCCACGTCCCATGCTAAATTTAAATCCCAGCACTAAGTTCGACGGATTTCAGAGTTTAACTTGCATAAAAACAACTAAATCCTTGCTAATTCTATATCTTTATCATTTACATAAATTGGCCTAGTTTTAATCGCTTTTTCGAACCAATATTCATAATTGTTTCCAAATATGAAAAATATACGCATAATTTCAAAGGTAAGTCGGAGAAATGTAGTAAAATTAGTTTAAATCGATATTTACTTTTTCTGAATTCAGATAAATCAGAGTTTGAGTAATGATGAGCATTTCTGGAACTAAAAGCATTGTCAACCAGCCATTTTTTATAAAAATTCAAAAAGTTAAAACAAAGCAAGGTACGAAAAGAGATAGATTGACGAAAAATGTGCATCTATAATGATCTACAAATTTATCATGAATTACTTTTATATAGTTTAAGTTGTTTGTGTTTTATTAATAAAAAACAACATTCAAAATAAAGAAAATTAAATTTCGGTACAAACTATACAAGCTACGAGAATAAATAATACAAAATTCATTTAACCAAAACAAATTTATGAATTTTTTACGAATATTTTTTTGATAGGAAGCATGTTTCAGCGCAGCTAAGAATAAAATTTGATGTAAAATAAAAAAACAAATATTAAAGTAATCATGATAAATACAATTAGTGCTTTGTTTTTCAGTATCTAAATAAGCAATCCTAGGCAGAGTTATTTAAAAAATGTATTGTATTTGATATAAATGTGTTGAGCATAATGTAAAAAAGTTGAAATTTTGGACAAAATCGAGTGCGAAGAACGAGATACTTGATGAGAATGTGTTTGTTAAATCCGAAAGATCTTTAACGAAAAGGGGTTCACAATCTCAAAATTACAGTCGACGATCCGTTGACCTTTGAGTTTAAAAGTTCTGTGCACGAATGTAGGAGAAGTGCAAATACAGAGCACGAAGTACGAGAACCATCAGTCGTGCGGCCTAGGTGCACTCAAACTGTCAAGTGAAGCTCTTTTAACAAAAGAGAATTGACAATCACAAAATTATAGTGGTGAATGTTTTGAGTTTTAATTTTAAAAGGCTTGCGCAAGAATGTGTGACCAGCGGTCGCGCTCAAACTCGGGAGCGAAGCGAGGCGCACGCGAAGCGCGTGATGAGAATGTTCCCGCGTGGCTGGCAGATTTTGTAAATACATTTTTTAACAACAATTATGCATTTTTACCTAACAGAATCATTTTACAACATAGAGCTACTGACAAGATATTTTTTAATCGAATATCTTAAAAAACGAAGCCCATATCCTGAAATAGATGGAAGTACGAATTTTTTAAATTATATTTGTTAAACAATAAAAAATTTACATTATAATAGTCTAGCATCATAGAAAGACACATTGGCTACATAATTGAAAGTAATTCTGCAGAAAATCAGAAATATGTCTATCAAAGAATAACGATATTATGCATTTGTTAATTACGCTTGTAAAAACTATGAACAATTATTACTGAACAAGGAGATATCGCGCAAAAAGGCTATTAGAAATATATGTATACTTAGTTCTGTTAAAAAACGATACCAATCTTTCAATATATGGTGGCATTGTGCACTTATTTATAAAAATTACTTAAGCAATTGACTATTGGTATTGATCTGTTACAAATCATAAGTAAGATTATTTATACATGCATTTTTTCTTTAAAGTACACGTAATAAATTTCTAAACATCACCTATACTCAGTAAATTACTTTGGTCCGCTAATTTTTTTATAATTATTCGAATTTTTTTACCGATGTAGCACAACTGTACCTCATTTATATAATAATTCTACATTAATAAAAGATGTATTGAAATAAACTAGATAATTTACTGCAAAATGAGACCTTCTGATAAAAAAATGTTTTTTTTTCAGTTTCATTGTTAAATAAAAAAAGGTTAAATAGCATTGGTAAAAATTTTCGAGAGAAATCCTAGACGATTGGAGAGAAGCGATTATCGTAACAATATACAAGAGAAAGGGAGATAAAAGCAACTACAATTATTACAGAGGTAACAGCCTATTAAGGTACTTCATCAGGCTTGATATTTAGCCCATGCATTTACAAATTGCTGCTTTTTTCCACAATTATGAATGTTTTCATCTCATATTTTAACCACATAATCTTAGTGAGTAAATACAAACCCTCAAAGAGGGATTATCCGAAAAATCGTCTAATCCTTGTTTTATTGTAGTTAATTGAAAATTTGATTCACTTTATGCGCCTGGGAAGTAGCAAACTGCCACCATGAGTGTTCTCATGATGAAAGGAAATGGGGAAAGATCGTTTCTGAATGGAACTAGGGTCTTCTTTTTTTGACGGTATTTTAAACATTTAAAACCCAGGATCGAGCACAGGATTTGATTGAGTGCCTGTACTGCCTCACTTGACCTTCCTATTGTTAGCGATAAGAGATAGTTGAAATAAATAAAAAATGATTAAAATATTAAGGAATTTAATTTCAATATTCTGCATTAGATACATTAGATAACGACGAGACAATTAGAAAAATAAAAAATAAAAGCGGTTAATCCGTTCAATTTCTGTTGAGAGTTTTTGTAACGTATCCTCTCTTCTCAGATTCCACGTCTAAAAATACCGAAGAAGGATGATGCGTATTCTTGTATTGGAAACATGTAGAATTGCAAGTTATTTTATTTTCAATGTTACACTTGAAGGGTATGCAATTCGCAGCCTTTTCTTCAGCAAGTCCTTTTCCATAATTCTCAACCAAAAATTTGAAATTGATCATTTTTTCTTTTTTTTTTCTTGAACCTTTGTAGGATAAAGGCCAAACTTTTAATTTTTTCATTAAAATTGTTTAAATAATTAATAGTTCTTGTAAATTTGCAAAGCAATATAGGAAAGAGTCACCGCATAGACATTCTTAGTTCACTCCGTAAACAAATTTACTTGTAATATAAAGCCAACTCTTAATTTTTTAATTAAAATTTTTCAAATAATTAATAGTTCTTGTAAATTTACAAAGCAACCTCGAAAAGAGTCATCGGATAGACATTCTTAGTTGACTTCGAAAACAAATTGATTCGTAGGATAAAGGCTAAACTTTTAAAATTTTCATTAAAATTGTTTGAATAGTTCATAGTTGTTGTACATTTGCAAAGCAATATAGAAAAGAGTCACAGGACAGACATTCTTAATTGACTTCGAAAACAAATTAATTCGTAAGATAAAATCCAAACTCTTAATGTTTTAATTAAAATTTTTCAAATAATTAATTGCTCTTGTAAATTTACAAAGCAACCTAGAAAAGATTCACCGAATAAACATTCTTAGTTGACTTTGAAAACAAATTGATTCGTAAGGGAAAGACCAAACGCTTAATTTTTTAATTAAAATTTTTCAATTAATTAATAGTTCTTGTAAATTTACAAAGCAACCTAGAAAAGAGGCATCGGATAGACATTTTTAGTTGACTTCGAAAAAAAATTGATTCGTAGGATAAAGGCCAAACTTTAAGTTTTTTAGTAAAATTGTTTAAACAATTAATAGTTCTTGTAAATTTTCAAATCAATATAGAAAAGAGTCATACGATAGACATTCTTAGTTGACACCGTGAACGAATTAAATCGAAGAAAAAAGGAAAACTCTTAATTTTTTAATTAAAATTGTTTAAAAAATTAATGTTTCTCGTAAATTGGCAAAGCAATATAGAAAAGAGTCACCGGATAGACATTCTTAGTCGAATCCGTAAATAAAGTGACTTATATAAAACAGGGCAAACTCTTAATTTTTTAATTAAAGTTGTTTAAGTAATTAATAGTTTTTGAAAATTTGCAAAGAAATACAAAAAAAAGAGTAATCGGATAGGCATTCTCAGTTGACTCCGTAAACAAATTGATTCGCAGGATAAAGGCCAAACTTTTACTTTTCAATTAAAACTGTTTAAATAATTACTAGTTC
>NC_046662.1:114460664-114523241 GCF_010883055.1 Belonocnema kinseyi | reverse complement strand
TGTGTACTTACAAAGGAATATAGAAAAGAGTCATCGGATAGGCATTCTCAGTTGACTCCGTAAAAAAATTGATTCGTAGGATAAAGGCCAAACTTTTAATTTATTCAATAAAATTGTTTAAATAGACATTCTTAGTTAACTGCGTAAACAAATTTACCTGTAGAAAAAAGGGCAATCTTTTAATTTTTTCATTAAAATCGTTTAAATAATTAATAGTTCTTGTGAATTTGGAAAGCAATATAAAAAATGTATCGGATACACATTGTAAGTTGACTTCGAAAACAAATTGATTCGTAGGATAAAGGCCAAACTTTTAATTTTTTCATTAATATTGTTTAAATAATTAAAAGTTCTTGTGAATTTACAAAGCAATATAGAAAAAATGTATCGGGTAGACATTCTGAATTGAGTTCGAAAACAAATTGAATCGTAGGATAAAGGCCAGTCTTTAAATTTTCTAATTAAAATTGTTTAAATAATTAATAGTGCTTGTAAATTTGCAAAGCAATATAAAAAAGAGTCATTGCGTAGACATTATTATTTAAGTCAGTAAACAAATTGACTTGTAGGAAAAAGGGCAAACTCTTAGTTTTTTAATTAAAATTATTTAAATAATCAATAGTTCTTGTAAATTTACAAAGCAACATAATAAATTTAACGTATTCTTAAAAGAAGAGCCATTTATGAAATTTTTTAAAATAATTACAATGTTTAAAGATTAAATAAATGATAAAAGCCATAAATGAGCTCCACTCGAATTCGGCACGATCGCTGTTACTTAATCGCTAGGAATGTTTACATCCAATAAGGTAAAGAGATCCCTCGAACGTGCCTGTTACACTTTTCTATCACTCTTTTAGAAGCTGCAACCAACTTTCAACTGTAGGAAAGTTAATTTGCTATCAACCAAATACTTTTTATTTCATGCCAATTTTACATTTTTTCGAGCAAAAAATACGAATTCTCAAAAAAACGTGGGATAGTTGATATTTCGACAAACAAAATTTCATTTTACAAAAAACCAGTTCAATTCAGGCAAAAAGACTAATCTTCACAAAATCGAATTTATTTGAACAAGAGTTCAGCATTGAACCAAATACGAGTAGTTGAATTTACAAATAAAGAGATGAATACATTCAACCACAAACAATTTCTTAACCAAGAACTACGAATTTTCGACAAAACACATGCTTTTTCAACAATATACTTTTATTTTCAACAGAAAATGATAACTTTTCAAAAACTCGAATATCCAAATAAAATGTGAGTTTAAAAAATTAATTTTCAACCAAAACTTTAACGAATTTTCAACAAAATAAAAATCTTCAAGACAAATATGAAAATTAAACTAAACTGGTGATTTTCCAGCCAAACAATGAATATTCAACCTAAAAGATAAATTATTTACCAAAAAGACTCATTTTTAACAAAATACCAGAGCCTAAAATATAAAAAATTCAGAACTGCACTCTTTACCAGAACCCCCACCCCCTGAAATAATAATTAAATAATTATTATAATAATTTCAAGAGGAAATAAGAGACAAATAGTGATTTTTGATTTTAACAATGTAATTTTTATAAAATATTACTTTTTGCAGTTGACGGTAGTTCATAGAGAAAATTTAAATCTTAAAAATACATTATTTATTGAAAGTATCATAGGTTATTGTTTCAGATTAATATATCTTTATTATATAGTTACCTTATAAATTTGAATCACTAATTCATTTCAGTTATTAAATAAAATTTATTCTTCTTTCGCAGTATTTCGTATTTAAAAATTCGAAATGTCAATACCAAAATTATTATAAACATAGATACAGCACGCCCTCAGTGCTGCCTCTACTTTGGAAGACTTTACCGCGGACTAGGAAACGCTAGCGAACTTACATAAGTGCCCTCTATAAACATAGATACAGAACGCCTTCAGTGCTGTCTCTACTTTGGGAGAGTTTACCGCTCACTAGGAGAGGACTCACTAAGAAACATGGACTGTTGGCTTAATGCAAAGTTGAATTGCAAAGTCGGAAAGCATTATTAAAAAGGAATAAGAAAGATTTGTTAGAGAGGTAAGGTTTGATCGACAGTAAAAAAGTCCACCTTACCGACTGTTGCTCAAAACTTACCTTTCTATAAAATATTTCATTTTATCTTTAATAATGCTTTCCAACTTTGCAGTTAATCTTTTTATTAAGTTGCATTCCACGTTTCATATTTTTTTCGCTCATATTTTATAATTTTATTTTAAAAACTATACTTTGCTTAAGGCCATGTGACGAGTGGGTTACGTGACCAGATTCCTACCTTACCGTCACTTTTTTTATTTCCTAACTTATTCTCACAAGAAGCGCCACATCGAGTTGAAAATTTAAGATAATAAATAAGGAGCACTAAGAAAGGTGGGTGTGGTCCTAGATTTTAATATTTATGAAATAAACAAACAAAAAAATGATTTGCGATCAGAAACTTTTTTCATAATTATAAAAATTTAGGACCAGACCCATAATTCTTAGTGCTTCTTGTTTAGTATGCCAAATTTTCAACTCGATGTGGTACTTCGTGTGAGTATAAGTTAGGAAATCAAAACAGTGTCGGTAAGGTAGGAATCTGGTCACGTGACCTACTTATCACATGCTAATAATTTGAGTTTAAATTTCACGGGCACTTATAAAAGTTCGCTAGTGCCTCCAAATGAGCGGTAAACTATCTAATTATCGCGGGTCAAAAAATTGTATGTAAAGATGATACAAAATTCCAAGATTTTCTGATTCACACTTCTAAAGATCAAAAGCCAGTCTTTTCATTGGATCTCGCATTGTCGCTTTAACAGAAAAGCCATACCAGATAAAACCCATACCAGATTTTCATAATTTTGAAAATGTTTAAAATAGATCTCTAGATATTCAAAAAACGTATTTTTTGTAATTTTTAAAGCAAATAGTTTTCAATTTAAAACTACACACTTTAAAATCAGAACTACACAAAGTGTGTCGACTGTCACACAATTTTAGGCACTGCAAAATACATTAATTTTCACGTACAAAAGATAAATTGTCAGTCAATAGGTATAATAAATCAGTTTTCCGTTACAAAAATAAGTTTTAAACCACGAAGATAAAATTTCTCTACAAAATAGACAATTTCCACAAAAATTGGAATAATTGCAATTTCAGGTACATATGTTAAATTTTAAATCAAATCATAAATGTTAGTGTATTTTCAAATTTATTTATGGAAATACATGAATTGTCAACAGTAAACGAGAAATTTCTAAACAAAAATAGGACAGTTACATCTTATGGTAAATACATAAATTTTTAACAAAAAAAAAAACAAATTTTCGAGAAAAGAATTATGTTTAAAATTAAACAAAGAAATTTTAAACCAAATATTTAAATTTTCAGCAGAAAAATGACGTTTTAATGGAAATAAACTATGCAAGGTTGAACTTGTTGGAAAAATTTCCGAATACAAAATTCTCCATTTAAAAGTACATATTTTCAATTTTGAACGTTTCTGTACAATAATTTGATTTTGAAGGACTACATTGTCTACAATATAGAAAAAAAAATTGTCAACGGTGACAATGAAGGTGAACTTATTTTTTCATTTGAGAAAATTGTATCTAATCAATATTTATGGTGAATCATAATTTTTTTACTTTCATCAAAATTGATATTCTGATAATTCTAAAAGCTTTTAATTTGAAATATTTAATTTTGTGTTCAATATCACCTCCCCCTTATCGGAATTCTCTGAACTCTGAATTAGAAAAAATTCGGATTAAAACTTTAAATTTTGAAAGGTTGTATTAAACAATTGCGTTAACATCACAATAGCTACAATCCACTCCTGATTTACACGTATTAAAAGTTCATTTACACGTATTGAATGTTGTTTTCCATGAAAACTTGTCATTTTTGGGTTGAAAATTCAACTATTTTGTAAGAAATTAATTTGTTTGGTGGAAAACTTAATTCGTTCTTTGAAAATTTGTTAATGTTCTTCTTGAAAATTTACTTACTTAAAAGAAAAAATAAGTATTCTATTTTTGTTTACAAATTTCTCGTTTACCGTTGAAAATTCATGTATTTTCATAAATAAATTTATAACACGTTTTTTGGAAACTCGATATTTTTCTAGAGAAATTAAACCTTTGTGGTTGAAAATGTATCTATTTGGTTGAAAATTTATGTTTCTAATTGAAAACTGAATTATTATACATATTGATTGACAATTGTTTTCTTGACTTGAAAATTTAGGTATTTTGTTGTAATGTATCTCTTTGTTAATTAATTCATCTGTTGAATTGGAAATTCAACTATTTGGCTTGATGAAAAATGTAATTAATTTTTAATTAAAAAATGGATCGTCTTGCTTACGAAAATGAATATATTAATATTTTTATTTGAAAATTCAACTATTTGGTTGAATGTTGAACTCTTATTAAAATAAATTCGATTTTGTGAAGATTCGTCTTTTTGGCTTGAAAATATATATAATTCGTAGAAAATAAAAATATTGGGTGCAAGTAAACTTTATTGTAGAAAATTCATACTTTTGGTTGATAATTTAACTAGTTTGGTAGGTATTCAGGAAACTCTTCAATAGCCCTCCCTTCTATATAGCCCTTCAGAGAATTAACTCTGCGCCGCAGGTAGGTATAACAGGAGCTACTCGGGGGCTGCGAGGACCGCGGGGTTTGCAGTTGTCACTCAGGCGAGCACTCAAGCGTGAACAAACAAAAGCGGAGCGGGGTATAATGAGTTAGTTCCCACCCACCGTCAGCCCCAAAATCGGCGCTATGAAAAAGTTTCACTGTAATTTTATGGTTGAAAATTCAATCCTTTTGAAGATAATTCACCTTTTTTGGCTTCATAGTTTTCACAATTTTGTTGGAGAAAAGGCTACGAATTGCATACCATGCATCTCATGCAGAATATTGAAATAAGGCATGACAGGCACTCAATCAAATGCTGAGCTCGATCCTGGGTTTTAAGATGTTTAAAGTCTCGTCGAAAAAATAACACTCTAGGGTACACTTATGGTGGCGGTTTGCTACGTCCTACACGCAAAAAATGCTTCAACTTTTTAATTAATTACAATAAAACAAGAATCCGTCAATTTTGAAAAAAAATCCCTCTTCGAGGGATTGTATTTACAACTAAGATTATGTGGTTAAAATATAAGAGAAAAGAATTCATAATTTTGAAAAAAGCTGTCATTTGTAAATAAATGGGCTAAATATCAAGCTTCCGTGACCACGTAAACAAACCAGCCCCCGGTTATGAACATTTTTCTCAAATTTTGTAATTAAGGAAATAAGGCAATAAATTGCGTTTGTATATTCAGTTTGAATAATAATTTGAAGAAAAAATTATCCGAGAGAAAGTAAATATGCAAAATTATTTTCATTTTTTTGTGCTGACGTGTCCACACGGATTGACATATCGTGTTGTAGCACTTTGCAGATGATTTTCGGTTTGATGCATTTTAGATTTTTTGATTTCGTATATTGAGAACTGACACAAATTTTAGACTTAATCGTCTAAAGATTTAAAAAAAAATAATATAAGCATTAAAATTTGCACATTCGTTGCGAGTCAACAAAGAAGTATCTGTACACACGTAACTTATCATTACTTTTGGAGCATTTTTAGCGATTTATAGCGGAGAAAAAAAGAAACTTTGAACATCGATAAAGTCGAGATCATGTGACTAAGTTCATCCGTGAAATTTTGGTGTAGAATGATTTTCATTTTTTTTGGGCCTAACTACGTCCATACTAATGTGGTCCAAAAAACCGACTTTCGAATAGAGGGCATGCCACCCCCCCCCCCATTTTATGAGGTTGCCGGAAAAAAAATTACCTCCGAGTTTGAGCCAAATCGATTAATATTAAGACGTGACGCAAAAGCCCTAAAAATCTCATAAGATTAACATAGGGAAATTTTGGTTTTCGGAAAAATGGGATTCAGGTTTCTGGATTTAAACTTAGCTTGCGGGAGATATTAAGAATTTGTTGGGGAGTCTCTAATCAATCATTTCCAATAAATCACTTTAAATTTCGATGCCCCCACCCCCTTGTGGAGCCCCAAAAATGCCCCAAAAAACTGAAATTGACATTTTGTCCCAAAATTGACACATAAAAGCTCTGTTTTCCCTTTTGTGCAATAAAAATTTATTTTCGAAAAAAATGGTTTAAACAAACAAAACTTATTTAAACAAGTAAGAATTTATTAAAAAATAAGGTACTGATATTTAAATAACGTAGATATTTAATAATAAGCAGAAAAGCTAACCAAATTGAGAAAAAACTAGAGTTTTATACTTTTTTTAAAAGAAAAAGTTACAATTAAATAATAATAAATTGTTTAAACAAATACTAAATGCTTGAGACAAAGATCATTATTTCTGAAAAGGACCAATTGTCCAGTCAAACATAAAAAATCTACCTTTCAATGAGTGGGTGCAAAAAAAATTATTTACACAAAAAATTATTTAAAAAATCGTTAATTAGTCGAAAAATACTTAAAACCATTCCAATTGACAAACAAACATAATTTATTGTAAAAAAGGGAAAAACAGAGCATTTATGTGTCAATTTTGGGCCAAAATGTCAATTTTAGTTTTTTGGGGCTACACAAGGGGGGTTGGGGTGCATCAAAATTTAAAATAATTTAATGGAAATGATTGATTAGAGACTCTCCAACAAATTCTTAATATCTGCCGTAAGCTAAGTTTAAATCCAGAAACCTAAATCCCATTTTTCCTAAAATCTAAATTTCCGCATGTTAATCTTACGGGATTTTCTGGGCCTCTGCGGCACGTCTTAATATTACACGATTTGGCTCAAACTTAGAGGGAATTTATTTCCGGTCACCTCACAAAATTGGGGGGGGGGTGAGATGCAGTAGATGCCTCGATAAGAAAAAATCGAGGAACATCTTAAAAGTTGATACTCGAAAAACCGTCCAAGTCCCATCTTGAGAATTGTGTATCTTCAGAAAATAATTGAAATTATTGTAATGGTAAAATATTGTTGTGGATTTTTTCTACTGGTGTGAAACGCTTCCAAGGTAATAACAAAATCAATAAAAAACTTTTTTAACCACGTTTTTTTGTTGTCAAAAGAATAAAAATATATTTCAAATGTACTAAAAAGTATAAAATAATTCATCCTAGCCAAATGCAATTCTATACAATTTTAGTGCATGAATAGTTTTTTTGAAATGGTCGTATGATTAAACGATAAATACTCTTACAGTTATTACTTATATTGATTGCAAGCGCCCTACGTCTTTCATGGGGAATAATTTCTCTAGTAACGTTTATGAGATTATGAATTTGCATGGGATTATAAAACTGCATGCGACTAGGAGGCATTATTTTATACTTTTTAGTTGATTTACAATTTATTTGGGTTCTTTTAATAAAAAAACCAGTGGTTTGAAAAACAAAATTATTAAAATTATTTTCCACTTTTTAATCTTGTATGCACGTAATTTAGCAATCAGTATTAGTAATCTTGATTAAATGATCACAAAAATTAAGCAATTTTTAGATTTAATTTTTTTTTCACTTAAACATGTTATATTCAATTTCGATATTTCTAAATTCTATATGAATTTTCAAGTCTTTTTCAACTGTGGAATCATGGAACCACGGTAGTTTGTTCATAATTATATATTTGACATATTCACATTTTATTCAAGTCTCTAACTGACATTTTATCAAGTTTCTGTGAACTATGGAATCATTCAGGGGCGTACGCAAGGGAGGTTCTTGGGGGTTTACCCCTCACCCCGAATGTGAAAAACTTGTTTAATTTTAAAATAATGTAAAATTTGAACGGCTCACTACCCCCCTAGAATTTTTTTCTATGGGCGCCCCTGGAACCATAAAACCATGATAATTCCTATATAATATTGCATTTTCATCCATTTCTGACTTACGTGCAAATTTTCAAGTGTCTATCACTATTACAAGTACATGAAAGGTTAATTACAAAATTTGACCCGTACAGACAAGAAACCAATAGTTATCAGCTGATCGATTCAACGTCAAAAATTAGACGTCAAGTATTATGGAAGTTGGTTGGCGAACTCCGAAAAGTAAATTTTAGCACATTGCTGGTGTTGGTATTTTTCCAATTTAAAATTTATCTTTTATTTTTAGGAGTTTCAAGGCGTTGACCACTTGAATTTTAAGTTTATGCCAGATTTCAAGATTTGTGAGATTTTCTTAGAGATTTTACAATTATTTAAAAAGATTTCAAATAACTTAAAAAAGTTTCTAATTATTTCTAAAGATTTAACAAAAATCTAAGAAGTTTTAAAAAGATGTCAAAAGACCTTAAAATCTAGTGTACCCTTAAAATTCAAGTGGTGAACCCCTCGAAACTCCTAAAAATAAAAGATAAATTTAAAAGTGGAAAAATACCGACAGCAACAATATGTTAACATTTACTCCTTGGAGTTCTCCAACCCACTTTTATAATTCTTGACGTTGAATCGAACAGCTGTGACCTATTATTGACAGAGAACCGACCGGCGGGACTCAGTGTCGGACTTGCCTTGTCTTTCGCCCATGGGCGAAATTTTATTTTTATTGGTTATTAACTTTGAAGTATTTCGCACCAGTATAAAGAATCCACAAGAATATTTTGCCATTACAAATATTTTAATTATTTTCTGAAGGTACACATTTCTAAAGATGGGACTTAAACGGTTTTTCGCGCATCGCATTCTAAGATGTTCCTCGATTTTTTTTTTAATCGAGGCATCAACTTTATCGGCGTTCAAATTTTATTTCCCATTCCTATCGTATTTGACTAGAAAACTTCCTTCATAATTATAAACATTTTGATATCTACAAACGTTCCCTAGTGTTTTCTGTATAACTTTGTAAATCCTGAACACGATATCTCCATCCGTGTGAACGTAGTGAGGACCAAAAAAATAAAAATCATTCTACACCAAAACTTCAGGGACGAACCTACTCACGTGATCTCGACTTTATCGATGTTCAAAGTTTCTTTTTCCCCCGCTATGAATCGCTAAAAATACTCCAAAAGTAATGATAGGTTACGTGTGTTCAGATACTTATTTGTTGATTTTCAACGAATGTGCAAACTGTATTGCTTAAACCCTCCTGATAAAAAAGCAGAAAACGCACTGGCGAACGGCACAGGGCCGCCAGTGCGTTTTCCAGTGGTTGTTTTGCTGATTTTCAGCATCTAAACTGCACTGAGGAGTGATGGGACGGTCATATAATGTTCCTATTGTATTCGTCACATGCCGAGCGTGCAGAGCTATTTACAGTATCTGGCCGCAAACAAACCGACTCCCGTTTTAGAATTTTCTTCAAATTATTAACACTTTTGATTAATTTATGAATTTTCTCATTATACATATTGATAATTATAAGTTTTATAGTAACACACTACTTTGAAGTTGAATTTAGAAGTGTTGTCTGTTTTGTCGCATCTCATTCCATTTACGAGATACGTTATATTCACTCCAATTTTAAACATACAAAAGAAAAAGTTAGATATCTGAAATAATCGAAACCCGTAGATTCTGAATTTCCAAACTTCTCGTAGATAATTTCAAAATTTTACAAATTTTAAATTTTGATTTCTAATCCCTTTCAGCTGGTATACTTGGTAGCCTAGTGGCATTGGCAGAGGCACGCCGATTTTCACTAACACTATAGTATACACTACTAACATACCTTTTCAAAGACCTCGCAGGCTAGATTCATTGGGTGAAAATAGCCTTTTAAACATTTAAATGGACACTTGAAGGGGAACCCAGGTATTGAAAACTATCGGTACAGGTAGTGCTGAAGAAACAGCACTGAGTACACACTGACCAGTGCGTTTTCTTTGCCTTTTCAGTGCATTTTCATCAACAAGATATTAATTTTTGTAAATATTTAGACGATTTACTCCAAAATTTGTGTCAGTGCTAAGTAGACGCGAATCAAAAAATCTGAAATGCATCAAATCAAAAATTATCAGCAAAGTACTACAACTCGAATGGTAATATCCTATTTTATCAATTTATAAATAAATTTTCTTTGAAATTATAAACATTTTTATGTATACAAACGTCCGTTAGTGGTTTTGATTTAATCTGTCAAATCTGAAACACGACATCTCAATCCATGTTGACACAGTGAGCACCAAAAAAATGAAAATAATTTTGCATATTTACTTTATCTCGAATAATTTTTTTAAATTTATTAGAGAAAGTACTCGAATATGACATATTCTCCTATTATCCCTGGTGGTCCGAAGGGACCGAAAGGAGCCTCTACAAAGTACCCTTAAAGATCCTACCGAGTCCACCCTTGGTTCCTTCTTTTAAAAAACCCAAAAAAACAGCGATGTAAGTGAGAGAAGTCTAGAAGTGTCCTTGAGGTTACGTGACGAGATGTCAGGACTAAAGGTAAAGGCTTTGCTTAAATTCTCATTTTTCATACTATTCTTATCGGAGAAGGTATTACATTTGTGTAGAATAAGACATATAAATTATTACATATAATTATTTACATTTATTTGTCGATTTTGAATTTTATTTTTAAACTTTCCGCGCAGCATACTGCTTAAGCTATTATTATGGATGCGCTTGCCCGGAAAGACAGGCCAAATGGCCAACTTTGAGGGGTCATAACTCATGACCTATCATAGTTAGGATATTTCTTCTTTTTTTGAGTAATTACAGCAAATTGAGTCTAGTTTCAATCACCTATAGAACACTTTTTCGTGCAGTAATTATGTGCGAAGATACACAGTATTTTTTAAACCTATTGATTTTTCGCTGCAAACCCAAAAAATGGGAATTTTTCAATATATCATAACTCGGAACCAATAGAAGTTAGCGGATCATTTTTCCAACAAAATTTGTACATAAATTTGTTTTCTCTCTTTTTTCCGTTGGATAGTTTACTCTAAAATGCAATGGGAATTATCCATCCTCGCAAAAGTATCTTTTGGAACTGTTAAAAAAAACCACCGGTTTAGCATATTGATCTGTTCTAGCATCTTTTGTATGTCAAAAAGGACCCCTTAACGAAACTTTCTCATTGAAAACATTGCAAGTAGGATTTTGTCTGGAACCAAACTACCAGATGCCTGGACTATATAGCTGATTGAAAAAATATATTTTTAAATAGAAATTGATATTTTTAGTTTCACACTCCACTATTTGTTTTCAAATTTACGTATTCTGTTAAAAATTTTGCTTGTTTGTTAGAAAATTAAACTTCTTGGTTGAAAACAAATGTTTTTGATTGAGGATTCAACTGTTTTGTTAAACATATCTTTTTTTATTTGGTTGAAAATTAATTTCTTTGAATAAAATTTTAACCGTACAATTTTAGGATGGAAATTTTGTATCTTTAATTGAAAATTAATTTTTTTTTAGTTGAAAATTCTTCTTTTTTGGTAGAAAATTAATTTTCGTTATTGAAATTTTATGTTTTTTATTGAAGATTCAACTATTTTGTTGAAAATTGTTTTGTTTTTGTTTCTTAAACATTAATTTCTTTAAGGAAAATTTTAATGACATCATTTTTTGTTGAAAATTAATCGTTTTTTGAAGAAAATTAATTTTATTGGGTAAAAATTAATATTTTTTTCAATTATTCATAACATAGATGTCAAAATTCAAATTTTTTGTCTTATATAGGGAAAAACGTCTTGCATAATTTATTATTTAAAGAATCATCGCTAAGATACTGCAAGTTAAAGAGTAGAACCTGCCTGATTTTAAATAGATGCTATCTTATTAGAAATACTTTTTATAACATTGTTCTTAGATTAAAAATACATTTAGTTCAAAATTGAATTATATGTTCGAAAAGTCGTTATTGTTTGGCAGAAAATTAATGTTCTTGATTGAAAATTCATCTTTTTGGTTGAAAGTTCTACTTTTTGCTATTAAATTCATCTGTTTTTGTTAAAATTTGAACTAATTTGTAGAAAATTTCATTTTTTTCTATGAATATTATTATTTTTTAACTAAAAACTGAATTATCCTATTTTTGATTTAAAATTGATATTTTTATTGAAAGGTAATCTTTTTCGTTGAAAATTCATCTTCTTGATTGAGGATTCAACTACCCGGTGAGAAGGAGTTTATTGGAAGGTGTAGACTGGCGTTAAAAAAATGGACATTTCAATGCTTTTAAATGTGTACAAATCGATTTTTTGATCGAACTGCCATTAAATGTCCCTTACTGTATAAAACTCGTTCAGTTTCAATCATTTTCAATGCGCATAAACCTAAAGGCATTACATTGATTTGCTTGCAATGCCTATGATTTAATTCTATTCAATGATACTCGGCGAAACGTGAAATTGTATGCCATGCAATGTCTTTCACGAACCAAATATCGAACCATATCAATGCCATTTAATCCTATCGACAAAAAGTTGAATAGAATCAATGCCGGTCAATGTAATTTCATTATTTTTTGGACTAAAATGCAATTATTACGCATTTAAAGGTATTGAAGCTAATTGAACTAATTTCTCACCGACCACTGGGGGAAAATAGCAGATCCCGTACAATTCTATACCTAGTGTCTATGTATTGCTGGAGGTTTTGAAAATTGTATTTTTTTTTAAAGAGTGCCGTTGATCACTATAGTGAATTTACTGTCATAATTTGTTTAGTCCCATACTTTCTAAGCCACACTGTATCCTGATGAGGTCCGGCGTTACGGGACGAAAGATTGTTTGTTTGTTGGTTAATAAACATAAGTGAAATGGATGTTCTCGAGCAGTAGATAAAAAATTTCGTAAGATCGACCTTCAAAATTTATCACCCTAGTCAACAACCTAACATCTCAAGTATATTTTTCATTCTGTTCTACTTTACGTATTTACATAACATTGTACATAACATTGTATTATATTTCGTCCTACCATGTTAGTTTTAATTCAGTAAGTGTTATGCAAGCGTATTATGCAAAAATAAAAATTTACGTGTACATCCACAGTTGAACATATTCGATATAGACGCATGTCTCTATTATACGATGTATCTATTCCGAAATAGTGTATCTGTTCTACGTACGATGCATCTATTCCGAAGTAGTCTATATTAAGGAATGAGAACAAATGGAACAAAGTATTTCCTGAGATCAGTACAAATAATGAAAAAGTGGAAACAGCGAGTTTCAGAAACAAATGATAATATGAGTGAGCGTCTATGTTTGACACCTGCATGTGAGTGAGCATCTTATGTTTAAGAACTGCATGAAATTCAGAAACAAATGAAGATTTGAGTGAGCATATTATGTTACGCAACTGCATCAAATTTAGAAACAAGATAAATATGAGTGATTGTCTTATGTTTCACAACTGCATGAAATTCAGAAACAAATGACCATGTGAGTGAGCGTCTTATTTTTAAGAACTGCATGAAATTCATAAGCAACTGACAATATAAGTGATCGTCTTATGTTTCACAAATGCATAAAATTCAGAAACAACTGAAAATGCGAGTGAGCGTCTTATGACTAATAACACGTCTTGTCATTGTTGTTTGGACTGATCTATAGTCTTGTCTTAACCGACTAGACTAATAACATGTGTTGCCTTTGTTGGTTGGACTGATTTATAGTCTTGTCTTGACTAACTGAACTAATAACATCCCTTGACTTTGTTGGTTGGACTGACCTATAGTCTTGTTTTAATTATCTTGACTGCAAAATATCTTTGGTAATCCAGAATGACTCTTGCCTTGAATTATTTGAAAAATCTTCACATTGTCAGGGCAGTCCCATTACATTGCCTTTAGTAGCTGGACTGACTTTTTCTTTGATAATTGGACTGATCTACAATCTTGCATTCATTGACTGAACTATCTTCCACCTTTAATATTTCGAACAGTATTTACATTGCCAGGACAGCGCCATGATTTCACCTATTATTACTAGGACAGCGCTATTTTGTTGCCCTTATTAGCTGGACTGATCTTACCAGTGTTTCTGGTGTTGTCAGTGATTGTGCTGATCACAGTTTATCGAAAAATCTGCACCTTATCTTCAAGTTTCAAGCGGGACCTTAGATTCGCTTGTGGTCATATTATTCGCGTTCAGCTCCACCTGTCTCGAAAACTTTTGATTTTTTGGACTAGTGCCCATTAGAATTTTTTTATCAGGAGGCTTTGAACTATATTATATTGCAATTTCAGCCAATTTGACCAGGCCGGATTTTAATGTAAATTGTGCGGTGTCCTTTCTGAATATTCACTGCAGATTCTCATGCTCAGAGAAGCTTCAAAGAATGTTCTCCGCAGACGCACAGATATTTTTAAAGATTATGAATACAGCTTATCTCGTAAATGTAATGAGATACGCCAAAACAGACCAAAATTTTGAAATCAACTCCAAAATAGTATATCAGTATAGAAGTTATAATGATAAATAAGTATAATAAGACAGTTAATCAATTTAAAAAAAAAGTTTTAATAATTTAAAGAAAAATTTTAAAAGGGAGTCGGGTTGACGACAGCCAATTACTGTAAATAACTTTGCCCGCGCGGTAGTTGTAATAAAAAAGTTGGAAAAATTTAAATATTATTTTCAGAAACAAAATTTTTTTTAAATTTATGAAACATATAATGATGAATTTTCTATGTAATTTCTCCAAAATATATATATTCATTTAACTTTTATTCTGATTTGCCTACAGATAAGATGTTTTCAAATTTATCCAACTTTTTTATTACAACTTCAAGTTCTTGCAATTCGAAAAGAAATTTTTTACGATTTATACTCTTAAGCTGTTGTGATACGGTGAAAAAAAACTTCAAAATAAGCCCAAGAACATTGAAAAACGTTGACTTGTTCGGAGGTTATTGAAAATTTAAGAAAACCTTGAAATTTACACGATTTTTGCAATATCGACTAAAAAACTAAACAAATTGGCCTCACCCTGGACTTATTTTTAACAGAATTTCGAAAACAATCAACCTTTTAAAGAGACATTTTTTTTAGCTCCAGTATAATTAAAGCGATAAATATAAAAAAAGAAACAATTTTTCTAAGTGAGTCCAAACTTTTGCAGGGCATGAGGACAACCGCAGGATTTCGCCGGGAGCGGGTGCTCGTCTGAAAAATTGCACCCGCTCCTAGCGAAATCGCGGTAAAATTTCATCCACAATCACGTCGCACAACCGTGAGATAGGTGGTTACAGTCTGTAACGGAATCAATACGACGATCCAGCAAAAGTTTTGTGCACCCTGAGAACACGGAGTGATCCAAGGACTACCGCCTTCTGCATTTTTCACACAAGTGTTTTAGCATATTGTTGACACACACAGGGATGTTTTCCAGGCTATTAGCGAGTGAAAGCTTGGCACCTCCAAGAGTGCCGATGATAAGGACGATTAGTTTAACAGAATATTCCGGGTACAATTGTTGCAACTCGCTTATAAGGTCTCTAAACCTCTCCTTCTTTTCATTCTCCTTGGCTATGATGTTTTTTTCAGCTGGTGCTGAAAATTCGATAACGAACATGGTTCGCTTCTCGAAGTCAAGAAGAACCATGTCTGGCCTCGAGTGTGCAACAGAAACAATTTTCGAGAATATAAAGTTTCAGTATATGCGGCACTTCCCATTCTCGACAATTGACTCCATTTCTCTAGGTGCATTCAGAGGAGCGATATTAAGTTCAATGACGTAAGAGTAACAGAGATGCCAATAAAGCACACTTAGTGCCGCATTGTGCCTTTGGATGTAGGTCTATGTGCTGTACCCAGAATAATCCTGTTGTGAAGACATTCAAGACTCAATATTCCGCGACCACCTTGACGGCGTGAGATGTACAGTCGCGGAACAGAAGATTTAAGATGCATACTTTTGTTCATGTTTATAACCTTTCTTGTCCCGATATCAAGTGATCTGAGCTCGTTCTTCGTCCATGGAACTACTACAAATGAATAGAGTAGTACCGGGACGGCAAGCATGTTATTTGCAAATACTTTGTTCCTCGCCGACGCTTCGGAACACCAAAGCTGCCGGATGAGACGTTTGTATCTGCTTCTGAGAGTATCCTTTATAGATGTCACATCCTAAAGGCGGCTCTGTGGCACGCCCAGGTATGTATAAGTCTCTCCAGCGTAAGGGTGTCGTATAGCGCTTCTATCAACGAGCTCAGGATCTTTCGGGATGCCATTAAGTTCTCCTCGCTTCAAATAAACCTTGGCGCATTTGTCTAACCCAAATTCCATTCCAATTTCCTCAGTATATCGTTCGACAATCCCTAAAGTTAGATATAGTTGCTCGTTGTTTTTAGCATTGATCTTAAGATCGTCCATGTAAAATGCATGAGTGACCTTGTACTATCGATCTCCAGTTTTGCCGCACAAGTACCCGTCGGAATAGCGAAGTGCCAGAGATGGTGGCAATAATGTAAGGCAAAATAAGAGCAAAATAAGGCAAAATAAGGCCATAGATAGGTCACGCCGGTAGAATGCTACATCTGTTCAGACACATCTATCGATGAGCAGGTTCTCCCGACATCCCGTTACGCCTTTCTTTGAGCCTCGTTATTCATACATTTCTTGCCACACAGGTTCAATTGCCCGAACAATCCTATCATTTAGGATAGCTGTGAATATCTTATACAGTGTGTTTCGACAAGTGATTGGGCGATAATTTTTCGGGTCAGCTAAGTCGCCTATTTTCGGCAGGAGTATTGTGCGCCCTTCCACCAACCACTCCGGAATCGGCTCTTCCGCCTTTAAATATGAGGTGAAAATACGGGCCAAATGCTGATGGGTCGAAAGAAACTTCTTCCACCAGAAGGTTTTGATACAATCTGGTTCTATACAATACAATCTATACTATACAATCTCCTCGTTAGTGATGGGTGGGCATTTTTTATCAGGTGTTATGAGGGCATTACATAACTCTTTCAAGCTATTTATATTTTCTGAGTCTTCGTCCAGTCTATGCTGCACTTCGTAGACTTCTCTCCAAAATACTTCGACCTCCTCTGGTTTGGGTGGGTGTTCGACAGTAACTTGAGAACCTTGGAAGAGTCGAGATGGGTCAGAGAAAACTGTTATTTTCTCTGACGCACCTCTCCCTCCGCTCTAGAGTTCTCGTAGCGTCAGATAGTATCCGTATTCTCTCAGCAATATGCTGCCTGATGGTCAGCAGCTTTCAGTTGTTAAGTGTGTGATAGCAGGTCCGGAGTTCGCGCGCGAACATTCGAACCTTGTCGGTAAGTTCCTGCCCGATGTGGTGTAATCAATCACACACTGAATGCGGGACGCGTACTGCCTTTCACAGCCTATCTTTATGGTAAGTTGATGCATTCGTCTTTTGGTCTTATGATCAACCGTTGGTTTTGGTTTACGGTTCGCATCGGCCAAAGCTCTCGCTGCACTTTACACACAATAATTGATAGCCCAGAGGTCGGGTTCTTCGGGAAAATGTCCACGAAGCTCGTCATCCATTTCAACCAGATCTTTAGGCTTGAGAGAAACCTTGGTGTTGATGTTTCTCCGAGTAATAAAGCATCGCTCTTCCTCTATTGGATGCCTGCCCGCGGCTGGTCTTAGTATCGCCTCTCTTTCTCTGTTGCCGGCTTGTTGTAGCTGTGGTAGAGTAGGCGTTCCGCTTACGTAGCCCCTTTTTCGGAGTAGTTCGGCATGGTTTCGCAGACGTTGCTGCGAAATGTCTGATAGGTCCGGTTGTTTCCCGCACCACAGAGCATGCAGCCGTGCTATGTAACCCCGTTCAGGGGCCACTCTCGCATCGTAGCACTGTAACAAGTCGTGATTCAGTCGCTCCGTCCACCTAAAATTCCCAAGATTCCGCTGATCCTTCACATTGAATCCATTTTTATTGGCCTCCCCAGCTCTAGAGTGGTCGGCATTTTTAGCCGAACCATTGTCGGGAGCCCTGCGCGTTCTGTTGTTTTGAACCGCACTTACTACAACTATGTTTGGTGTTGTCATTGTTGTTCCCATGAGAAGCTAGGGGATGGGGTTCCTCCATCCTTGTAGAGCCCCGCATGCAAGGATAAGGCAGCGTACACTGAGAGGTCGCCCGGTATTTTAGAATCGCCGTTCTAGACACCTCACACAGGTGCCATTCAGCTTTCGGCACGGTTTTCACACCCCCGCTTAGGGGTTAATTCCTACGGACCACCCTGGACAATTGTCCGCGACTACCTATTTATTTTTGTAATCATATTCAGCAGAAACCCTTAGTACAGGGACTCTCTATCCGCAATATTATATGTGTATTATGTATACAATTGAAGAATAATGTATATAGAAAATTTAATTTCCAAATACGCTTATGATCAAATTGCTCTACTTGACTCGTATTTGTTTGCGAATCACTGTTTCCTAAAATGAGCTGAAACTCTCGTAATCTTTACTCGTAATTTTAATTTTATGTAATAATATAAATATAAACTAATATAAAATAAGTATAAAATACTCGTTATACTTATATATTTTTTAAAAATATTTCTAATAAAAAAAGTTATAACTATAAGAAAAAAATGAAAACAATTGTAAATAATAAAGCTGCAAACTCCCAGATTTGACGATAACACTAAAGAAGCGATTTTAAAGCAAAATAAAATAAAAATTTAAAATGATTAGCCATGCAAAAAATAAAGAATACTGTACGTCGTCGAAAGAATAACTGAAGGGCTACTTTGAGTGCGTGAAAGGAACCAAGAGTCGGGTGTCTTACACATAGCAAAATCCGTGTATCAGAGGCTTGCATTACGCTTTCGAGCCATGGTTTCACCTGAATCAGGCGCGACTCCCCATATCGAGGCCTAAGATGTACAAATTTTTCGAATTGAAAAAATGTAACTACACTGAGGACGTTTACAAAGAAAATAGAAAAGGCACGGAAGGAGAAAACTTGCCCGGTGTAGTTAAATTTGCTCAATTAGAAAAATTGTTGTGTGCTAATTTACTTATTTATTTTTGCATAGTTAATTATCTTTAATGTTTGCTTTGCATTAAAATCGTTTTTTTTGTATTCTTTAATTTTTTATTATTAAATTTGATTAAATTTTTATCTTTCTTAGATTTTTTACCGATGTTCTGCCTTTACATATAAACAATCATCAATATATGCATAAAGTAAATTTCATGAAAGTATGTTAACGCATAACCTTAAAAAAGATGATTTTGCCTTTTAAAACTATTTTTTCCTGTTTCGCATCATAAATAATTATTTAAACGTCATACAAGTTCTAATATTATTATACAGAAACCATATATGTAATACTTCTATATTGCTAACCCCGTGAGATGCTTCTGGAACAAAATATAGTGCAGACATATATTTCTGTCTCACAGAAAGCAGAGAACGTTCACAGAATTGCGCGTGCAGCGCCAACTTCAGTACATAGTCTTTTTCAAACATTATAAAAAAAGTTTTCTCGAAAAATAGAATTTTTGAATTAAAAAAAATAGAAAGAAATTTCAAGATTAACCGGTACTCAGAAAATTTATATTTGATAATTTTTTTTTAAATTTGAAATAATCAAATATTTACACCAAATAAAAAACTGTTTTAACGTTTAAAGTTCTTGAAAATTATTGTTTGAATTTAAAATAACAATAATTGAAAATATATATGGTATTTTTTTAAATTACAAAAAATCTTCCGAAAAATCGAGTTGTTAATTTAAAAAATTAAAATGGAACTTTAAAATGGAACACTAAATATTAAACTAAAAATTATTTGATCAAAATATTTTACCATCGTATTTTTAATAAAGAAATAATATTGAATTAGAAAAAATTTCATTTAGGGAATTTTATTATTTGGAAATTTTCAAATTCGGTAATATTACATACTCTTCGGGAACTTTATTATTCGAGACAGAGTTTTTCCGAATCGGGAATTTGATTTTTTTCATATATTTCAGCCGCCCCATTAAAAGTACTGAAAATTTACTGTAATTATAATTTCGTCACCTGAATCTTGTCTAAGTTTTCCTCAGGTGCGCATCCAGAGAAGTTTCCTGGGAGGTGGGGGCATCACAAAATTGTGTAAACATGTTCTGTGTTGTACATATATATGAACCATTTTACGGTAAGTCAGAAAATCCTTTGGGGTTGGCGATCACCGTTTCCCCACCATTGTGGATCCGCGCCTGGTTTTCCTACAGTATTTATTTTTAAAAATATGTATACGAATAAATATGTATATGTTTTGACGATTTTTTCCTAATGCATTTCAGTCACTGATAAACGGGGGTAAATTAAATAGGAATATCTCTCAGAAAATAAATAATTAAAATCAAAAAAGATTGGGAAGACTGTTTTGACCACTAGGTAGTAAAAAAGGAAAACTTACGAAAATTTAAAAACTAATTATACTCTTTTAAGATACCAATACAATTTACAGATCACTAATTGTAAAATTTTCGAATTTTTAAGCCTTCCGTTTAACAAATAAAATTTTAACGTTAAAATTGGCCTCATTTTCAGCATACAGACTTACTAATTTATTTGGTTTTAAATATAAGTTAATTAAAATTTATTTTTTATTTTTTACAATTGTAATTCATAACTTTTAAAATTCAATAATTGTAGGTCAAAAATGAAATAGTAGACTTATTTCAAATTTGAAGCGGTTCTATTATATATTATATTAAACCATTAAAACCTCTGACCTTTTTTTTAAGCTTTTTAGAACTTTTTAAAACACTTTTTTTTATAATTTCTTAATAAAAGAATAAATGCTACTAACTCAACAGAGCAGCAATTCCAAAAATATATAAAGTCTTAATAGTTAAAACATTCTGAATTTGTAGTCTTCAGAGAAATTTGATTGAAATATAGGTAGTGGAAATCGAAGACGGGTCTCCAACGCGGCAGCACGGCAATATTCCATCCTCCTAAACTAGATAATGAGATCCTGAAATTTATCACCCTTATGAAGTAAATTCTAGCACTCAAATTGATTTCCATTCAATTATTCATTCATTGTTCACAGTGATGGCATTTTCCAAATTCTAAGCACCATATGTTAAACTTAACGTAATCAAATATCCTAATATCGAGTTTCAAAAATAATTTTTTGCTTTTCGTGGAAAATTTTTTTTCAATTGTAACTTCGAATTATCATAATTTATTGTAATAAGGATCTTTGTATCAAACCAAATTGAGTGATTGACAAGTTTAAGGAATTTCAGTAAAGCGTTGCACAGTGGGGGAAAAGTACATTTTTTGGTCCAAAATAGGATTCCGCCTGAACCTGTGGATCGATTTGGATTTTTTTTTCAAAGGCTGATAAAAGTTCAAAGAAAGTTGTCGCCCCTGATTTTTAATTTAGTTTTTCAATTTTTTATAATGACATTTGTCAACAAAAAAACTTATTTTTTTAATGTCAGTCCTTTTAATTGGGAACTTTACGATAATTCCAGTAATGTTAATAATTAGTTAATTAATTTTATGTTTTTGTTAAACAAATTTAATTAGAAAATGCCTTATTCGGGCATTTGTCGACGTAAAAACACGTTTTTTTTTCAAAGTCAGTCCTTTTAATTTCAGAAAAAAGTTCTTTTTTTCATTTAGTACTTACAGTTGCCAACACAAGAGCGTTTGAACACAAGAAATAATTGAACCATACATTTAATAATTGTTATAAATAAATTATATAACATGTGAAAATTCGGGACAATCACGAGTCTGAAGAAAGTTCTTCTTTCACTGCCAACATATAATTTCAGGCTTCCATTTTATGTCTTAAGCAAGTCTTGAGCTCCAGGATCTAGCAGAGTTACTTTCTTCATCCACTTTTGCCTCTGATTTACAATTTTTGGGTCGGTCGAAATTAGCAGTTTCCGTACAAGATCTCTATTAGGAGCCTCTCTGCTACATTTTCGAGTGTGAAACTCTCGTAGATGTTTGAAATTTCTGTTGTTCGCCTCTTGAGCTTCTTTTATCAATTGACCAATGGCGAGGAAAGCAGATTCAATAATTTTGGCTCCATGAATGAGAATTTTTTGTGCTGTCACTGCCATATAGCACCAATTATAAAGATTCACTTACATCTGCGCTGTTTGCTTGCCATTTGCAGAATCCTAAATGATAGTTTATGTGCAGTAACAATTCCATCAAAGGAATCCACGTGTGCAATGTAGAGAGCCCGTATCTAAAATTTCGTACCTTCTCTGGTGTATCTGCAACTTTAGGTAAGTCGTTCATCTGGGATGGTGTCGCAACACAAATGTAACATTTGGCAGCAGAAGGAGTTCCGGGAAGAGCCTGACACACCTTTCCATCCACCATAGTCAACGCGAACTCATGAATGACGGTTATGGTACAACGACTATTCGATAATTTTATTTTTGTAGGTTTGAGGTTTTTTATTTTTTCTTGCATCAACTATACTTCAGCCGCGCTTCCTTCCTTAGTTTCTGGTGCATGTTCAAACATAAGCAGCCTAGATAATCTGGTGAATCCCTGATTATCGTTCTTCCAAATTGTCAAGGGTTCTGCATATTCAGAACAATTCATATTATTCTCATGGCAACAAGTTTTCATTATAAGTAATGGCATCATTGACATCATAAAAACTCCTTGATCTGATTTTTCTGCGTCGACAGATTTTGATTACATTCGCTCTATTCAGATGAGCCATCACAACTATATTTATATTGACACTTCATTACGACATTGTTCGCTTCCACTATATCCGGTGGCAAAATATTTGGAATTTCCAAAATACGCTTGGCTTCTTTAAGACTTTTATAAAGAGGAAAAATGTAAGCATTATGTGCTTTAGCTTGTAGTCTAATTGTTTCATATTGATGCTTCGTCAATTGTGTGCCTTTAGCAAGAGAAATAGCTTCTTCTAAAGTTAATGGCTCCATTTATCATTCAAATTCCTTATGTTCTCCATGTTCTCCTCTTTCCAGAAGAGCAAAAATTATTCAAAAAAGCATTCTCAATTTCAATTTGAGGATGGGAGTCAACAAGAGAGTGTTTTCCTTCTTTTAGTCGATTTGGAACTTATTCCAAAATCTTCGTAAGATTTTCTGCCTACTTTTGTGTAATCCAATGATATAATGGAGTAAGATGATAACCATGCACTGTTCAATTTGGAAAATGTTTCTGGATTATAGAACGTACTCTTCCATCTTTTTTCAAAAGACGGAATGAAGTGCCGCAACCAGATTTCTCTGGTCAAATTGACTTGATCACTATCTCTCAAGTTTACCGGGCGAAGGTAATCCAACAGAATTCTTACGTCTTTACAAGAACTTCCGATCAACAGATCACTTAGAATCTTAATCGGCACTCTAATAGAATCCATTTCTAAATTATATGTATACACTAACACGCACACATACACAGAAAGAATCAAATATACTGGAAACTAAATAGCTCAGAACATATGAGTAAAAACGATGAATAAAACTCTTTGTATGTAAAAAATGAGTAACGCGAGCGAAGAAAGAGAATCTTTGTCAGGGGTGAATGAAAATATGGTTCACAGTTAAAAAACTCAAAATCAAATTCCTCCAGCGAGAGTGATTTCTTCTTTCAAATCACACCTGGATACTACGAGAATAAGAAAAACAATCAGCTAAACAAAAGCATGCATTGTTTTCGTTGCCTAACTTCAGATCAATGAGACTGTAATTTGTTTCGCTAAAGAAATAACAAATGAAGATCAGCCACCATTGACCATTAACGCTGAAAGATCAAGGAACTGTGCACGAGCTGTTGATTTAAATCCATATAATTAATAGGGCCTATTTAATCGTAGAAAATAATATCAGTTCACGATTGTTAAAAGATGAATAGTTTACAACAAGAATAATCATCAACATTTGGTTCAGGGAGATAAGATAATGGCTTGGTGAAGTCGCGTACCATAATGTATACGAATTAGCTTATCACCCCTGGGAGACAAACTTTCTTCAGACTCATGATTCTCCCGACTTTTCATATGTTATATAATTTATTTATAACAATTATTAAATGTATTGTTAAATCATTTGTTGTACTCAAACCCTCTTGCGTTGGCAACTGTAAGTACTGAATGAAAAAAGAACTTTTTTCTGAAATTAAAAGGACTGATTTTGAAAGAAACGAGTTTTTACGTCGACAAATGCCCGAATAAGGCATTTTTTAAATTAAATTTGTTTAACAAAAACATTAAATTAATGACGAGCACCGGAAACTTCAAATAGAAAACAATTCCCATTTTTTCGTCATATTTATTTATACAAAAATCGAAAAACTACATTAAAAATCAGGCTCGACAACGTTCTTTGAAAGAAAAACATCCACATCGGTCCACATGTTCAGCCGGCATCGTATTTTGAACGAAAAAATTTACTTTTTCCCCACTGTGCGCTGGTCGGCTGACATCGTTCACGCTCGGCTGCATTCGGTCCAACGTTAGGCTCGCTTACTAAATCACTTACTAACATTCGAGAGCAGTCTTCCGAATTTGTCTTGCTCCGTAATTCAAAAAATAGAAAGTGCTATAGTATAATTCATATTCCTACAGACAAGAGCAATTTCACTTACAAATGTAGTATTTTATGTTATTTTAGGTACTTATTACTTCTACTCATTTTATATAATTTAATTATGTCTCTACTAATTTATCCTATCTAGGATTTTACTATAAAAAATACTAAGACTTTCTATTATCAATAGGAAAATATCATATAAAAATAGCATAGCTTACGACTACTGTATTAAAATGTACAAATTATCGCCTTAGTCCCTCAATTGTAACCTAATTTAGTAATTTTTCTAGTACCAAGTTTCTAAGTGCAGTTTATGAGAAGTTTACCATGTACACAGCTTTGTTTTTATTACTTGAATGTTTATAGTTGCATCATTTGCCAGGATCATTAGCGACTGTACTGTAGAGTTAATTGTAAACTTTAGGGTATCTGTAGGGTAGTATACCAAGGGACAGAAGCGAACCTTTCAGGAAGCTCTTCCAGCCTCGCTTCTTGCTCTGGCAATCGAACCCGCGCCAGCGTGCTGCCAAGGTTGCAGTGTTGGAACATAGGACAATCACTATACCATCTAAGCCATGATGACTCTCTACAGCTGTGTTTGTTTTGTCTATGATATGAAGAATTTTCATTAACCTGATGAGTCACTAAGATTAGTGGGCGAAACGTTGTTTATTTTTTACAACATGTAATACATTGATCAAGAAATCAAAAATCTACTATCTCTTGTATTACTACAACCTTGGTCAAAAACCCTTACATCATTCTAATATAATAATGTCCAGGGAAATGAAGAATTGCCCAGTGAAAAAGTAGGAACTATTGAAAGTCAAACTTTGAAATTACTATTAGAAATTTATTTGCCGTGTATTCATTCATATTCCTTCCTCATAGAGGAAGGTCTATAACGACTATACATGTTGAAACATAATTTTTGACATAATTCTATATAATTCAGAGATTTCATTTATTTTTATTTACTGATCTTTTATATAATATTAATTTATAATATATCAAATCACTAGTAGGGCTAGGCACGTCTTTACCGCTGGGAGGTCAATCTTCACAGAACGAGTCGTTTTTCTCGTCGTCCTGTGAACGTTAAATTCACCACGTAAAAACGTGTGTAACCCTACGAGTGATGTGAGATATTTAATTCAAAACCACCATATGTTGTAAGCCTATGGAGCTCTCTGAAAAGTGAGGGTCCGAAAGCCCTTTACCGAAATGATACAAGAATCTCCTATGAAATGAATGTTTTTTGGTAATGATGATGATGATCACTGACCCAACGTTTTTCCGTTCCGTTTTCTCCATATGTCAAATTCCTCGAAAGCCATCTCATATTTAACTTTAGATGTTTGAGGTACTAATAATATTTCGATTAATCGTTAATGTTTCGATATTATTCCACCACAGGAGTTCAAAAATACAATTTAAAAAATGTCCGTATGTATGTGTTAGTCTAAGATCCTACTGGAAGAAATTTATCTTAATCTGTTTTTGCATCAAAATTTGAAAAAAAATCAATTATCATTGATTGGATAATGCATCGCGGCGAGGTTCCTTATCGAAATCCTCCTGCAAACAATGTTAACGAATTACTCAAAAGGATTGCCAACTCTCAGCCTGTGGTAATCCATTGGCTGCATGAATCGTGAGATTTTTATTAAAAATCATTTCATTAGCTCATATGTTTTTCAACTATTTTTTGCAAATTTTCATTCTTATTCCATTCTCGCGATTGAGAAGGAATGCGAATATCTAAGACCTTAAGAAAACAATGTGTTTTGATTTCATTTTGACCATTTTATTTATTTGTAGTACACTTCCGAGTTTATAATTCATGCGAAAATGCGCATATTGAAAACAAAAGATGTTTTTGTCCGATCCCCTTTAAAAACGCGCCTTAGCATACATGTGAAGCAGACCTAATATGGCATTTTACTTATTATTTAAAATTGTCAAGAAATCAAACATCTTTTAATTGCTTTACATGTTTGCTTTCAAATACGGTACACGGAAAAAATGTTTACGTAAAGAAATCACGAACTAGTAGCTAGGAACTAGAACATAGGTTCGTCTTTACATGGCCCGCACATACTCTCGCCCACACTCTTATTGCGTATGTGCACGCGTATGTATGGTTTGAGTTCATCGGATGAGTGACTAGAATTTTTATTATACGTAAATTGTTCAGTCTCGATGGCTACGTGTGTTTACGCACTCATGGTTTAAGTTTAGAAACTGTCGAGTCAGCAGTTTCGAGGGTTCAAATCCTCAGAGTTGTGCAAATTTATAAATAAATATAAATTAAATCGCACAAATAGAATTTTTCCCTTTTTATATTTAAGTCTAAAATTTTCAAGATTTTTAGGAAATTCGAACTGTTCCTAAAAAAGTTTCAAATTTATTCATACATTTTTCATAGAAATAAAGATTTAATGTTTGATTTTTTTAACCCGTATCCGAGACCTAGCTACAAGTTCGTGACTTTTTGACACATGAATTTTTTCCGTGTAGGACAAAAAGTATCATGTGTACTGTTTGCGCGTCAATCGTCATCAGCCTCGTCTGAAATTGATTGCGCATCTGATTAATTATATGATAAATAGGAAAATAATGATTTTTTAAATTATCCATTATTCTAAAGTGTTTATTTTGAATCAAATATTGCCAATCAACTATCACGGAAACCCCTTACTAAACATTTCTAGCTCAGTCCGTTCACTAAATCAGCGACCCCTGAAACCCCGAAGTAAGCACTATTTTGCACCCGCCATTTTTAATTTAGCATTTTTTATTAAAAATTCGTAATCAGCGACAAATGACCTATTGGCGAATCTTCTAAGACCTCTTATGATCCAGCTATACCGATTTATAAATTTATATAAATGCATTTTTTATCATATTGATGTGAGGAAACTTTTTAAATATTGGGAATACAACAGTTATGTATATGATATATATTTGTTCGCGGCTTGGAGACGCATCGATTGCATAAATTAAGTATCTTTCATGACCTACTATAACCTAATAATAAAGCATTTAAATTTATTAACAAAATTATTTTCCTTTTTAGTATATTGATCTATTGACGAACTTTCGATGACTATTCTTGATTCATCAATAGCTACTTATACAATTCACAAAAAGGTAGTGCCCGTACGTTGAGACTCGACCGTGTGATAAACTTAGATAAAGTTACATTTTTTCTATGGGGTTTCGTTTTGAAATATAACAGTATCGTAAGTTAAAAAGTTATCCGTAATAATAGAACGCATCAATTGAACTTTTTTTGGGCTCTTCGATTTTCGGAAAAGAAGGTTTTCGATAAGACAGAAACATACCTATGAGGAAGCCGAATCCTCAATCTTTTTGGTTTAAAATTGATGTATTTTGCTAAAACTTTGTTTTTTGTATGTGTAAATATATTTTAGTTGAAAATTCATCTCTTTTGTTGAAAATTTAACTGCTTTGTTGAAAAGGCTTTTTTTCTGTTATTAAATAGTATATTACACTACAAGGGCAGGAAGTTTGAAATTCCTGCACTGCGCGCCATGATGCCCGAGGCACACGGCCAAAGGATGTCGTAAAATTGTAGTAAAGATGTCGTAACGATGTCGTAAAGAAGACGTCACTGAATTTTGTGCCCACCTGGAAAACAAGCTTTATAAAATGTATAATCTTCCCAACTTTTACATATATGCTTTTACTTGTCTTGCAGTGTAAAAAACTGAGACGGAATAAAATATGACGCTAAATCGATTATAGTCACCGAGGGCACTGAACTCATATTTTCACTAAAATCTATATGTCTAAGAGCATACGAAACAAAGCTTTCGATTTTTTTCCAATTTTCCGATATATTGGGTCTTCACATCTCCCTACAATTTTGCCAAATAATCAATCTTTCATTCGAAAAAATCAATACAATTTTTAATAGCTCCGGCAACACATGCAAACTATAGGGGTATACGGGCACTATTATTCCATTAGAGGTGCGGTCATTTTAAATTGCATAGCTTAATGCAAATGCTCTATGAAGCGCTTTATGCATCGCATGCGACTCTACTGGCTAGCGGCAGTAGAGGCAATCTCATATATCGGTGTGCACGATAGAATGTTTTCCCCGCTGTTTCAGAGGGCGTGCGTGTAACCTTACCAATGCACAAATCTTAGGCTTTCTGCCTTAAAATTAATGTTGAACATACGTACTTTCGACCGAGGTGTAAAGAAAAATGAATTTTTTATGACTGAAAGTTTAATTTCCACTTTTGGCAGAAAACTAATCTTCTTGGTTGAAAATTCAACTGCTTTACACAAAATTCGCCTTTCGGCTTCACAGTTTAACTATTTGTACTTGTTTTGAAATTCATCTTTTCCGTTCAAAAATGAAAGCGTCAGATCGTAGAAAGGCATTTAATGTGTGATCGCTGGTGTTGGGAAGGTCTCTCGACATTTGTCAAAACATTCTGGAAATTTATTTTTCAAACATATATTCTTCTTCAAAATTTATATGCGCATCTTTTTTCGCTCTTAATAAAGTTGTAGCTCTGTTTTTTTTAAATAACCTTAATAAACACGGATTTTGAAAAATGAAGAAATATCGTCTTTTTCACTTCAACCCGCTCTAATGCACAGAATATTAAAAATTTTTACATGAAATTTGAAGGAATCATATTTCAAAGTATACTTGAAGTGAGAAAGTACTTAAAAATAATCGTTTTTTTTTTTTGTAAATTTTTAATAAAAAATGTTTATAAAATGGAAAATTATTTTTCTTTAATGAAGTATTAAAAAAAAAAAGGATTTTGCTAAGTTATTTATAGTCAGTTCTGTTGAAAAAACAAAATCTGTGGTTTAAGTTATATTCTGAAAGATAAAGAAAAATAAGATCCGTTTTCATTATTTAACAATGATAATATCAAAATATACACGCCCCCCCACCCATCCTCATTCAACAACGTAACAAGTCAACTTTATGAATTCATATCTGCATGTCTTTCACAGTTGAAACTGGTGCTCCAGCAATCTGGTGGACATATTTTCTCCCTAGTAACTTTCACTTGTCTCCCTGGAAATTGGGACTACACAAGAACGCCTGTATACTGGCTACTTGATTTAATGAGTTTAAGAACTGCTGGCCTACGCAGTTACACAGCCGTGTGCCAGTGTGTGGCAGCTTTGCCATTTTGAAAAATATTATATACCAGACAAACACAATTTTTATAAACAAATTATGTGTTGCAAGAGAGTTTTTTTATGATTTTCCATACTTCTACGTGTTTTAAAGTTATATTGCATGAAATTTGGATAAAAACAATGTAATGATGAAGAAATTTCTGTTTGAGATTATAATTGTTAATATTATACACAAATTTATTAAACAAATGCATTAATTAGGCATTCTTTGACAGAAAAAGTCGTTTTTTTTAAGTCATTTTTTTAAATTGGGAACTTTATGCTAATTTTTGAAAACTTCATAATTTGTTGATAAATTTTATAATTCTTTTAAACAAATGTAAAAAGAAAATGCATAGATAAAGCATTTGTCGAAGAAAAAATCGTTTTTTTCGATGACACATTTTTTAATTAGGAACTTCAAGATAATTTCAGAAAAATTCATAATTTATTGATTACTTCTATGACTTTTCAAAATAATTTTAGTAAAAAAATGCATTATTGGGGCATCTGTTGACGGAATTTTTTTTGTCGATGCCAGACTTATTAATAGGGATTTTCGTATTAAATTCAATAACATTCATGATTGGTTGATAAATTTTATGATTTTTAAAAATTAATTTAATGAATAAATTCATTATTCGGGGATATGTGGACGGAAAAATTCGTTTTTTTTTTATGTTAGTCTTTTTAATTGGGAACTTAATGATAATTTCGATAAAATTCATAATCAGTTGATAAATTGTATAATATTTTATAAAACAAATTTATTAAACAAATGCATTATTCTGAGGCTGCAGCCTTACTAAAAAAATGGAAGTAATGACAAACTTAAACTCAAATGACTAAGATTGAAAAAAAATATTTCGTCGACAAATGCCCAAATATTACATATGCTTATTAAATTTTTTTAAAACATAAAATTTATAAACTAAGCATGAGTGCTAATCAAAATATCGTTAAGTTCACAATTAAAAATACTCACATGTAACAAAAAAATTCCTTCGACAGATGTCCGATTAATAAATTTGTTTATTAAAATTGTTTTAAAAAATCATTAAGTTGAACAATAAATCATTAATACTTTCTGAAATTGTTATGAAATTCCTAACTGAAAGGATTGTCATAAAAAAAACTAATTTTTCTATCGAAGAATTCCTGATTAATGCAATTATAAAAATTTAGGACCAGGTAAACATTTCTTAGTGTCTGTGTTTATTTTCTTGAATTTTTACTGGATTTCGCATTTCCCATGAACGAAAGTTGGGTGGAAAGAACATGTGACATTTTTATTTGTTTTAACAAGACAACTTACAGAAGAAACATTATAAAGAAGAATACTGATACATATTTTGTTTTAGATAATGTAACAACGGGAACTATAACTAGAAGAATTGAAGCCTTGACAATGGTAGCTAAAATACCAAAAGTAGGTTGCGAAATTCTTCCAAAACTCATTGATACCGCTACTTCACAAAATATTGAAGTAAGTCTCGCAGCACTTTCTTGTCTTCGAAAATTGCTCACCATTGAAATAACTGATTTCGATATACACAGATTTTTGGATAAACGTGACACTATAAATAGGCTTCTAGCCACCAGTATTCCACGTTCTGATCAATGGACGTATTTAGTATCGAATATCAGTAGATTAATAATAAGAAAAATGAACGCTCAGGAACAAAAAGCAGCTCTGGAAGGATATAACAGAGTTTTGGAGGGAGTCATTTCAGATAGTGATGTCTGTTTGATAAACGGAGTTTTAATATCTTTGCATCCAGATGTTGAATTAAGAAGCAATGTACTTGTCAAGAATTTATACGAAGTAGCAGTAAAGAGCCAGATCTCTGTCACTAGAGTCGCCGCTTGCAAGTTAATCGCAGCTATAATTAACAAGATGAAGGACAATAAGAAGTGTGAACACATACTACAGTTTTTGAAAGAAAATATCAGTGGCTGTTTAGAATCAAATGAGATAAAAATTGAGAATAAGAAGGCACATTGTGTTTTACTTAGATGGTTGACAAAGTCTGTTGTTATGAAAGGAACTGCGAATTCTCAGGAATTCCTGGATTATGTATGTATCACGTTTTAAAAGAAATCTTTTAATTCTTATGAATTTTTATATCAGCTATCTACATTAAATCTTACTGATGTTATATTTGTTATACCGACTTACGATTTCTAAAGTTTATCAGATATTGAATTGAAATTTTTTGAATTCAAATAAAAGAAAATTCACCTTAATCTTTATAATTATCCCAAAAAACTTCAGAAACAACAAAGTTTTAGGGAAATTATGAAATTTATACGAAGTAGTCTTTAAAATGTAATCTTTAATTTATGCCAACAATCTTAAATTTCTAATAGGAGAGTCTCAGTATGAGTCAGAAATATCAGGACATGTCCCTGGTCGTTTGATTTTGATAGCAGCTGGTAAATGATATTGCTATGTGAAAGAAATTTTGGGCGTCAGGTGTTTTTGAAAATTTTCAAAATTGCGGAAGTTACTCCATGTTGATTTCGGGGCCACATTTTTTTTAATTATCAATATTTCTGGAAACGATAATTGAATGTTGATACAAATTGGACACATTAGAGGTGAAATTATATATTTTAAGAATATAGAGGAGATGGCACGAATATGGCATAGGACTCGAATATAGCATAGCATGCGAATATGGCACACTTTTTTTTAATCAGAAAATCACGGACATGATTCAACTTTCTGAATAATAACAAGAATGGGTTTATGTATTCATGTACTTGATGCATGTTATGAGATGGATTCTACACTTTGCCAGAGGAGGAATCTTGGGTAGAGTGTACGACATGCAACGAATGATCCCAGAGTGGTTGCACCGTAGCATTATCAGTCCTATGGATCTGCTACTATTGTCAGTAAGTTCGCTGCTCATTGCATTCTTCACAATTATATTAATAAATATTTTTATACTGTTAACTTGCTTGTTTTTTTTGTATTTTGATTTTTTTCTAGGTTCGCCATATACAACCCTTCCTTTTTTGATTTTCGAAAACCTCGTTTCTTGGAAAATCTTTATTAAAAAGGAACTGCTGGTGATGTAAAAAAAATCAACCACACTATTTGAAAGGTTATTCAATAGCCTTTTGAATGACCTATATTCATTCAATTTTGATTGATAGAGTTCCGGAAATGTATCGAATAGGAGTGGTGTGCCATATTTGAGCCATCTCCTCTAATAAAATTTAAAAAAAAATTTTTTTTTGGATAAAAATAATAATTTCTTGGGAAATCACTTTCCTCTAAAAAAATTCATGGAGACTACTGGATCCCAAGATATCGTCATTTTAGTAAGCAAGTGGTTACAAATAACTTTATGATATGCATTCAATTTATCAATCAGTAAATACATGTAAAGTTTTTAAATTACAACAATAACATAAACTTAATATATTTAGTTCTTAATTTTTATGGACAATTAATCCACTGTTGAGCAAAGCCGAACAGTCGATACTTAATACTATTGAATGCCTTATATGAAATTTGAAGCAAGAATATTTGAAGACTTGATTAAAAGACTAAATTACGATTGTTAATCGTCTAAAGTAACATCTCTGCTCTTTCGGTTGATCCTTCGTTTTAGTACGCGTACGCGGCGAATAGCATAAAGGTGTATTAATTTCCTTAAACTCTCTGACTTTCTTAAATTCTTCTAAATTCCTTGAACTCCTCTCATTCTATGCAATTCAAAAGAACTTAAAGAATTCAAATGGATTCACGTAAATTACAAATAATTCTGAGTAATAATTCTAAGTTATTAGTACGTTTATTAATGACTAAACCTGCGTACTCCTAGAGTTAATATTTACTGCCTTGTACGCGTACTAAAACAAAGAACCAACTCAAAAAACAGAGTGGTTAGTTTCGAAGACTAGTGCCAGAGTGTTTCTTTTAGACGTACACATTTCAAGCGAGGTTCTTTTAAAATACATATTCTTATCAAATAAGCTACTCTCATTTTTTCATGTTGTCTGTTCATTTTGTGCGTAAATATTTTAGATAAGAAAAATGGTTTAAAAAAACTGTACAGTTCATATCAATGTGTCTTTAATTTTGCGTCGATTGTATGCTTAGCGGTTATTCTGCAAAAATCTGATGAACTGGCAACCTTTATTTACGTAAAAGCACCGAAATAATGCGCTTTGAGTAGATAGGTCAACTTTGAGAAGCAAAAGCTGTTAATGTTTGAAAAAGGAAAAGTATTAATAACATATAAATCGATGTATAAAAACAATGAACTTAGGAGAACTAAAGATCCATAAGCCCGCCCGGTTCTTTGAATGTGCCGCTATAAACTTAAATGAAGCTAACATCAGTACTGCGTCATTACTAATCGAACGTTTTTATATGGTTCTATTAACAGAAAATTAATATAGTTTTTTCACATTTTGTTCGTTGTCGAAGGTGCAGTAGTTCTGAAGATAATTTTATTTCATGAAAACCACTTTATGTTCATGTTTATGAAAATAATTAATTTTTTGAAAAAGACATAAGTTCTTAAGGCTTTGAAGAATAAATAAAAAAAACATCGAAATTTTAAAGTCAAATTTAACAATACAAGAGCTTCTCAAAGTTGACCTATCTACTTCAAGCGCTTTATTTCGGCACTTTTCGGCAAATAAGAGATGAGAGTTGCTCACAAGATTTTTGCACAATAACAGCTAAGCATGCAATAAACGCAAAAATAAAGGTACATTGATATGCACTGTATAGGGTTTTTTTTACCATTTTCCTTCTCTGAGATATTTACGACGAAAGTGACCGGACTACATGAAAGAGTTAGAGAGTACTATATGTGATTTACTAATAGAAAGATGAATTTGATATGAAAGTTTTTCATAAGGACAACCGCGGGATTTCGCCGAGAGCGGGTGATAATCTAAAAAACTACACCCGCTCTCAGCGAAATCGCGGTAAACTTTCAACCTTAACCACGTCTCACGACTGTGAGATAGGTGGTTGCAATCTGTAACGGACTTAAGATGATGACTTGGCAAAGTTCTCGTGCACCCTGAGGACACGGAGCGATCCCAGGATGACCACCTTGGTCTCATGGGCTCGAGTATGCTCGAGTGCATAGCCGAAGTCTTGTTGTTTTTTAGACTATTAACTAGTGAAAGCTTGGCTCCACCGAGAACGCCTACGAGAATGAACAATTAGTTTAATAGAATATTTGGAGCATAATCGTCGCAACTCCCTTATACGGTCTCTATACCTCTCTTTCTTTTCATTCTCCTTGGCTATGATGTTTTTGTCCGCTGGTGCCAAAAATTCGATAACAAATATGTTTCTTTTCTCGAAGTCAAGGAGAAGTATGCAGAATGTATGCTCGAGTATACTCGAGTGCGCAGCAGAAACAATTTTTGAGAATATGAAGTTCCAGTATGTGCCGCACTCTTTAGTCTCGACAATTGACTCGAGTTCCTCAGGAGCATTTAGCGGATTGGTAATAAGGACAATGCCTTAAGTGTGACCGAGCTGGTGATGAAACACTCTTAGGGCCGCTTGTGTGTTTGGATGTAGATCGTTCCTGCATGAGTTAGACAACTAAATATGATAAAGTGGAAATGATACCGTATTGACATGCCAAGATGAAACCCCTAATGCCCGACTTCAATGCGGGTGATTTAAAGAAAGTAAATGTTAGCTCACACGACATCCACTGATCCTCCACATTTCTATGAAAGATACCGTGCATCCTTTCCTAATCCGGGCTTTCCAAAGTGACGGCTCGAGATAGATAATATTTGATGCATTTTGCTCACCCCTGATATTGAAGTCAAGGCCAAGTGTTTCAGCAGCCTCCTCCGCTCCTTTGTACAGAAAGGCTTCTTTGCCCACTTCTTCGTGCTTCCTGACCATTTCAAGAAGAGGGTCTCTTTCATTTGCGACTCTATGTGCTGTACCGCGAATAATCCTGCTGTGAAGACATTCAAGATTCAATATTCCGCAACAGTTCTAAAGACGAAATCTGCCGGTCGGAACATTTGTACCTAATTCGGAAAGTATTTTAATTAATTAAGTTTTTCGCGCTCCAAATAAACTTTGGCTTCTTTTTCAAACCCAAATCCATCCCAATCCCTTAAAATATTCCTTGACAATCTCTAGAGCTAGATTTAGTCGCTGTTTATTTTTAGCAGACATCTTAGGATCATCCCTATAGAATAGATGAGCTACCTTATGCTTTCGATTTCTACGTTTGCCGTAAAAGTACCCTTCGGAATGGCGAAGTCTTGCACTGCAAGGCACCTCTCTGAACGGTGACGCTGTTGTCACACGATATTTTTCAGATGAGATGGTAAACCGGGGTTTTCAATGCAGCATCAATCTCTCTATGCACCTCACGGTGTTCGTATGAACCTTTGAGCTTTGCAAAAGACGTCTATGGGAGGTCGAATCAAAAACTGTATGGCAATCCATCCACGCCATCAATAGGCCGCGCTGGTAGAATGCTGCGTCTTTGCAGAGACATCTATCAATGAGCAGGTTCTCCCGACATCCCGCTACACCTTTCTTTGAGCCGCATTGTTCGTACATTTCTTGCCACACAGGTCCGATTGTCCGAACAATCATATAATTTAGGATAGCTGTAAAGATCTTAAACAGTATGTTTAGACAAACTATTGGCTTGCAATTCTTCGCCTCATCTAAGTTGCCCATCTTTTGCAGGAGTACTGTGCGCCCTTCTAACAACCTTTCGGGACTAGTCTCTTCCCACTTTAGATATTAGATGAAAATGCGGGCCAGATGCTGGTGGGTTGAAGGAAACTTCTTCCGCCAGAAGTTTTTGATTCCATCTGGTACCGGAGCCGAATAGTTCTTCATGACTCTTAATACATTTTTCACCTTTTCGGCAGTGACGGTTTGGCATTCTTCCTCAAGTTTCATGAGGGAATTTCAAAGCTCCTTGAAGTTATTTATGTTCTTTAAATCTTATTACAGTGAATGAAAACTTCGTAGACTTTTCTCCAAAATGCTTTGACTCGCTCTGGTTTGGGCGGATGGTCGACAGTAACTGGAGGTTCTTTGAAGAGCTGAGATGGGTCAGAGAAAAACTGTTGGTTTTCTCTGACCATGACACTGAAATTCCTGCCAGATGTTATGTAGTTTTTTGGTCTCATGATCAGCCGTTGGTTTTGTTTTACGGTTTGCATCTGCCAAAGCGCGTTCTGCTTTATGCACATCACAATCGATAGTCGAGAGGTCGGATTCTTCGGAAAAATCTCCACAAGCTCGTCATCCAATGCAGCGAGAACTTTAGGCTTAAGAGGAATCTGAATGTTGATGTTTCCCCGGGTCCTGAAGCATCACTCTTCCTCTATTGGGTGTCTGTTTGCGGTTGTTCTCAGTGTCGCCTCTGTTTTCCTGTTGTCGGCTTGTTGTGGATGCGCTTGAGTAGACTTTTCGCATATATAACGCCTTTTCTGGAGTTCTTCGGCACGGTTTCGCAGTCGTTTATGCGAAAAATGCGAGAGCTTTGGGTGTTTCTCGCACCACAGAGCATGCAGTCGCGCCATGTAGCCTATTCGGTTAGGGCCCATGCTAGTATTATAGCACTTCAGAAAACTATGTTTGGTATTGTCATTGTTTTTCCCACAAGCAGCTAGGGAAAAGGGTTTTGTCATCGTTGTACAGGCCGGCATGCAAGAATAAGTTCGCGCACTCTCAGAGGTCGCCCGGTATCCCAGACTCACCGTTTGAGACACCTCACCGAGATGCCATTCAGCTTTCTGCACGGTTGCTATGCCTCCGCTTAGGGGTTATGCCTTGGGACCATTTCAGGACAATTATATGCGACTGCTTATTAATTATTGTAACCATATCCAGCTGGGGAGAAGCCATTTTACAGGGGTATTTTAAAATTTCACATCTTTAAAGTTGCATTCGGATCTGCCATTCACATCGGCCATTTGGTCAAGTTCGTGCATCTTCGGAACAAGTTTGTCATAGTTTTCATGGTTGCGTTCGAAAATTCAAATGTATACAAGTGTAAAAAATTATAGGTTATGTTATGTAGTAATTGCAAATAATAAAAGTGTTTAATTAATGATGAAGTGAGATATGTGGACTGAGATATGAACGACAATTTTTTTCTATGCCAATAACATTATGGAATGGCTGCTGAGTGACACACATAATAAAATAGTAATAATATTCTGCGCTTCCAGTGGGCGAAGAGTGAATTGTGTTTAACGCTTATTTGTGGCATAAAAAAGGTATGTTATGAATAGACAGGATATGTTTTAAATAAAGTGAAAAAATATTATATGCGAAAACTTTAAATTAACCACCTACATTTACTTACAGCGATTAAGGCAAATCTGAATCTGATTTCCAAACTGTCATTTTATCAGCTCCTAAAATTAATTCTAAGTAAATTTGATGGTATAGCAGTGTTAGAAAGATATCGTGAGGCAATTTAACTTGTCCGAATCTTAATTAATAAAGTATTTGGGGAGTTTTTTTATTTAAGAAAACGTTTTTTCTGGACCTCATCTCAAAATTTGGTTTGATCAACCATTGAAATAAATTAGGGACTCGCTGAGGATAGGAGTGTATCAGAAATGATTGTAGAAGCGAAGTTTTAGGTCGGAACTGTTATTCCAATTTTTTAAAAAATTATTCTATTTTCGAAGTTGCTATCTCCAAATCTGATTTCCAAATTGGCATTTAGTCAGCCTCTCAAATTAATTCTAAGTTATTTTTATGGTATAGGAGTTTTAGAAAGATATCTCGAGGCAATATAACTTGCTCGAATTTTAACTAATAACGTTTTTTGGGATTTTATTTATTTTATAAAAATCTTGGTGATTTCCAAATTGGAATTTGATCAGTCCCTAAAATTAATTCAAAGTCTTTTTAATAGGATAGGTGTATCAAAAAGATATCTCTAAGCAGTTTGACTTGCCCGCATTTTAGTTAACAAAGGCCTTAGAGATTTTTTTTATTTTAGAAAATCTTTTCTCTGGACGTCATCTCAAAATTTAGTTTGATCAAGCGATAATAAATATAGGACAACATCCAATTGAAAAATAACACCTGAAATAAAATTTACGGAATTGGTGTCTTCATTTCTAACAAGATAATTTAAACTTGAACGACACCTCAAGTACAATAAAATAACATTTCGAGTGTCTTTGAATTACACTCAAAGATTTCCATTTTATGATAAGATGCCAATAATGTACGACTTTGATTTTTAGACCTGATAGAATAGATCATTATAGAATAATTTCCAAAAAAATTGGAATAAAAATTCCGGCCTAAAATTTCGCTTCCACATTTCTGACCGATCCACTCCTATAGACTCTATAGGGCTCTATAGAGTATATAGGGCTCCTATTCCGAGCCCTATAGACTTTAATTAAATAAAATCGGGCAAGTTAAGTTGCTTCAAGATGCCAATAATGTACGACTTTGGTTTTTAGACCTGATAGAATAGATCATTATAGAATAATTTCCAAAAAAATTGAAATAAAAATTAATTTTAGGCTGATCAATCCCCAATCTTGAGATAAAGTCCAGAGATAACGATTTTTCAATAATGTTGATTGAAATGCTCCAGCTGAAATGCATATTAAAATTAATAATAAGTTATGACTGTTAAATTATTAATAAGTGATTATTGTTTAAATTATTACTGCCGATACTGTCAGTAATATACATAAATAACCATCAAACATTTCTTTGGTAACGAATATTCAATCGAAAGTATAATAAACATGCTGGGTCGATCTGTCATTATTTCGAGGTTATGTTCAGAATCACCTTTTTGCCCTAATCGCTGTAAGTAAATGTAGGTAATGTCAATTTAAAGTTTTCGCGTGTAATATTTTATTCATTTCATTTAAAACATATCCTGCCTATTCATAACATACCTTTTTATGCCGCAAATAAGCGTTAAACATAATTCACTCTTCGCCCACTGCAAACGCAGAATATTATTACTATTTTATAGTATTTTTCAATCAGCAGCTATTCCATAATATTATTGAGACAGAAAAAAATTGACGTTTACTTCTCAGTTCACATGTATCGGTTTATTATTAATTAAACACTTTTATTATTTGTAATTACTACATAACATAACCTAGATCCGAAGAATGACGAACTTGATCGAATAACCGATCCGAATGCAACTTTAAGGACTAGAAATTTTTAGAATGCCCCTGTACAATATCCTGCCTTTTGTATATGTGTATATATATATAATTTTAAAAAGTCTGTGCACAAATATTGGAGAAATACAAAGACCGAGCGCATAGAGTGAGGCAAATACATTATTAAGCACGAAGCGCGAGGACCAACAGTCGCGCGCCCTAGGGAAGCTCAAACTTGAGAGCGCAGCGAGCCGAGCGCGAAGATAATGTGCAAGCGCAGTGGTCAGATTTTTTTTCTTGTGAAAGTAAAAAAGCAATATAAACTGAATGAAACTTAAGCAAAGTTTTTTTAAGTTTAGTTTTAATTTAATTTGAAATTTTTTGCCCAGAAGTAATATATATGTATGTATTTGCCTCACTCTATGCGCTCGGTCTTTGTATTTCTCCAATATTTGTGCACAGACTTTCTACAATTAAAGGTCAAAGTATCGACAGCTGTAAATTGATGATTGTAAGTTTTCTTTTTTTAAAGCTCCTTCGGTTTAACACTTTTATATCAAATTTATATTAAATTTATTTATGTACCTCGGTCTGAGGTTGCATACTTAGATATTGCAAAATAATGTCCACATTTTGTTTTTCATGATTACTTCTATATCTATTTCTAATTTTGAATTAAAGTTTATTCTTAGTTACGCTGAAAAACGTATCATTTCAATCAGTTTATATTATTAAAATTCGTAATATGTATTGATATTTAAAACATACGTATTTTCATCTTATTTTCTTAACTGAAGAAATGGCGCATCCCATCAGAAAAAATAAAACTTGGCCATTAAACATTTTATTGCACTTTGTGTCATTTTTCTATAAATTTAATATGCTATTTTTTACGAATTAAACTTAAAAACACGCATCCCAGCGTAAAGTTGTTCTAAGCACAATATAATTTAGGCGAAATATCTTGACAAATAAAATGTTATTGAAGCTTGTATCCTTTCTCCCAAAATTTCATTTTTTTATTTTTAGTATATTTTTATAACAAGAGTTCAAAACATCTTCGTTGATATTTTTTAGTTGACCAACTTTTGTTTCTCATTTTTTTTCGCCTGCCGTGTTTTTTCCAAAAATTTACTTTTTTTGATTTTTAAATATATTTTTTTACGAATAAAAGAAAATATAATCTTCCTATCGAACGAACCTTGTGCCTTTCTTCAACAAATTTTATTTTTTTATTTTTTTCAATTAAAACAAAAACTAGGCGTCCCATCAAAAAATTATTATATTATAATTTGTAGCTCTTTTTTGAATAAGCAATTTTTGTGTATTCGTTTTTTATACCTTGTGTCGTTTGTTCAAAAATCAATTATTTTTTAATTTTTATAAAGTTTCTTTACGAATAAAACAAAAACTACGTGTACTTTAAGAACTTGATCCATAACAAATTTTGAGATCTTTTTTGGGTGCATAATTGTTGTGAATTTATCATTTTTTCGTATCTTGTATACTTTATCCTTGTACAACTTTCAAAAATTAACGTTTTGTTTTTCTAGACATTTTTTCATATCGTGCGTTGTTTGGCTTACAATGTTCATTTTCGTTAATTTTTTTGTAATCTTAAAGTGCTATAACTGCGTTGATTTTCTTTTTTTTTCTAAATTCATTAGGATAAATTGTTCGAGTTTCTGAGTACTATGAACAACCGTACATATAATTTTCAAATCTTGAAAAAAGTGGTCTCAAAAATTCTGAAAATGCTCCCATTTTTTGAATTTTTATCGAAAATGGCTGGTTAACGATCTTCGCCTTCAATTTAAGACACTATAAGAGTATACTAAAGACCAATGTTATCTTTGAATTCTTTCGAAAGTTATCGTACTCACAGCCAGACATACAGACAGAAACATTCGCAGAGACCTGTTTTTTGGGATGAAAGAGTCTGAAAACGTGGAAATTTGACAAAGACGGGAGTGGGATGAAGTTTCTTAGCGACTTCGATACGAGGTACCAGTAATTATCCGTTGGGGGCATAACACTTTTGCTCAACATAAATAAATGTGTCTTCAGTTATAAGACACACACAAATGTACTTCAAATTAAAAGGCGCTGTTCCTATGGAAGGTTAAATAAGATACTACATGTATTAAAATAAATAGACTGCCAAGAATAGTCATGATAGTTATTTATTACCCTTTTTGCAGGCGTAACGGTATTCCCTACAAATGAACTTGGCTTCAAAGAATTATAGAGTTTCCGTGTGTCATGATTTGTCAGATACACAATTTCTCGAATATCTTTTTCCAATAAACTACTTTCCGCCATTTGTTTAATTTTCATAAATTTGCTATTCTATAATCTCAGATAATATTTTATTTTAGACAAATCATAAACAGTATTTTTAGGTTATTATAATAATTTACGACAAATAAATACCGGCAAATTCCAATAACATAAAGCACCCATGAATACGTTCGCACTTAGCACTGAAAATTGCATTGCCGGACTCAGATGCTGTTTCGAATTTGAAAATCGAACGAACCTCTCTTTCAATGTCCACTCGTTAGAATAAGAAATCCGGTCGATTTTCGACATTCGACACGTTATCTGAGTCTCACTGCAAACACATTTGCGTTTACGCTAACTGGCGCTTTCGACAGACGTTTCATGGTACTTCGTACTCAAAACTTTGTCCTACGAAAATGTATTGAGGCTTAGAGGACCTGTTTTCTACTAACCCATTTGCTGGTGACATATAAACCGGTCTATGTTGGCGTCAACAATTTTTATCGGCGAGTTTTTTGGTAACTTTAGCTAAATAGTATAATATTTTACTATACTAAGAATTGCTCATCAATTCCCATAATCAATATTACGAATTTGTGAATTGTCCAACAGATAGTGGAACTCCGATCCCAATTTTTCTATAATATTATATTTCACTCCTTACTCTTCTTTCACCAGTAACTGAAAATAAAAATATAAATAAAGAAATATATATAAACTGCATTATCAATGCATTTTCTTAAGGATCACCTGGAAAAGGTGTTTCGTAATATGACCAACCACTCGTCTGTGACTCATCACTCTTCTGTCACTAATCACTGACACGTATTTTTCAAATAGTGACCTGGGAAAGGGGTACGAGATATCACTAGACACTCTTCTGTGACCAGTCACAGTCTCGATCACGCATTATTAAAGGGCGATCTGGAAGAAGGGGTTCGAAACATAACCAATCACTGTTCTGTTGCGAGTCACTAACACATTTTTTTAAGAGGAGGAAATGCAAAAGGGAGTTCTAGATGCGACATATAACTCTTCTGTGACCGGCCTCTGTACTATATACTCTTCCCACTTAGCGGTGCGAAAAAAATTCCGACAGAGAACGCAACTGCGCATTTGCATTGATTCACAATTATTACTTATGAGAAATTGTATAAATAATTTACAAAATGTTATTTTTTAGTAAAAAAAGGTGAAAAATACACAACAAATTAACAGAAATTCAGTAATATTTCGAGTTTAATTCAGAAAAATCAGGCCAATATTGGGCAAAAATGGCATTGGATCAATAGCATTAACAACTCAAATTAACTCGGGAAGAACCGTAAACAATACTCTGAACACGACTACCTTAAATAACGCTAATAAATAACTTGAAAGATAACATTTTGACTTCTAAGAGAAAGAAACATTCCACTTTAAACTAATAGAGAAAGATGAAACCATAATAAGAATTATGAGAAAAAATATAAGCTTCAGAAAGAAAGTTCGAACAATGGAACGCAGAACTCAAAATTCTACAATAGGAGCAAATTTATTCTGAATATTTCTTAATAAAATTATGGAAATTGGAGTTACAATTTTTAGAACTGAATAAAACAACAGCAACTTAACTAATTGTTAAACAAAAACAGATTCAAAGGACTATTGACTCAAAAAACGAGACTTTTCATGACAATTGACAACACGAATACAATAGAACCATTATATGACCGTCGCATCACTCTTAAAAGGACCTCTAAAAGGACCCCATCTCTCTGACTTTCTTTAAGACTAAATAATTTCAATCGAACCTGCAGAGAGCCTCAAATGCACCAGGATATTTCGCCTGAGAATACTCTGTGATTTCTATCAGTAGGGTAGCACCTTTAAATTATATTAGTGGTGATAATTGGTGATAAAGATTGGTCATTCGATGTTATTTGTTTATTTGATAAACACATACTTAGTTTGGTCATTTATAGTGAGAAAGTAATTTTTCTTTCTAATCGACTTACAATTATTTAAGTGATAATGTGCAGTGGTAAATACTTCTCGTTCGATATTATTTGCCTATTTCATAGGTCTTTTGTTCCTATGTATTTTATACTTTTAAAACTGTTTGTCAACAAAAATACTAAAGTAGACTACCAAGCCGCCCTGCCGCCGCCAAATAGCAAAGAAGGCGGCGCGCCGCCGATCGAAATTGCTCAAATCGCCGCCGCGGGTTTAAAGTTTGTCGGCGCAACTCTCTAACGTAAAGTAAACTTTTTTCTTTCTTACCGCCTTAAAATATTATTAGTAGTGATGTTTAGTGATGAGGATTTGTCATTTTAGATTATTTGTTTATTATATTTGTTATAAACAAATCTTTCGTTCTAAAAATGGACAAACTATTCATTTGTTCATGAAATAAACAGATAATATTGAATGGCAATTATTCGTAACTAAACACCACCACTTACATAATTTAAAGGCAACTTGAAAGAAAAATGGATACTTTCTGTCTATAAATGGTCAGATTATGCATGTTCTTATAAATTTTGTTTATTAGATGAACAAATAATATCGATCGACAGTTTTTCGTCACTAAATATCACTTACTTTCTCTCTACTGTACTTTGTCTCTACTCCTTAGGATAGTTTGGCGGAGTAGTATTAGGGATAATGCCGTAAAAGTAACAAGGTTGGTAATAAAGCACTCTTATTACCGCGTTGTGCCTTTGGATGTACGTCATCCCAGCATGAGTTGTTCAGCTAGATAGTATAGTATCCTTAATGCTCAGGGCGTGCATAACACGTTCTGCAGCTATCATCGGGAATGTCTTAGCTCAAAATTTGACGGAGCTATGGTAAAATGGAAATGGGACCGTCTTAAAACGTCAAAAGGAAACCCTCTGTGCCCGGCTTCAATCCTGGTAATTTAAGAAAAGCAAACGTTAGCTTATACGACATCAACTGATCCTTCTCATCTCTGTGGAAGATACCGTGTATCCTAATATCAAATAGCTGTTCGCGTAGATTGTCCTTACGTGCTTAAGATTTAATGAATTTTTCTCACCCCTGAAATTGAAGTCAAGGCCAAGTGTTTCAGCAGGCCTTTGCGACTATATGTACTGTACGCAGAATAAGCCTATTGTGAAGACATTCAAGATTCAGTATTCCGCGATCACCGTGACGGTATGAGCTGTTAAGTCGCGGAACAGAAGACTTAAGTTGCGTACTTATATTCATGTGCATAACCTTTCGTGACCCGATATCGAGGGATCTGAGCTCGTTCTTCTTTCATGGAACCGTTCCAAATGAATAAAGTACTTTTGGGTCTGCAAGCATGTTTGTTGCAAATACTCTGTTCCTCGCCGACAGTTCGGAATACCAAATTTGTCGTATGAGACATTTATATCTGCTTCGCAGAGTATATTTTATAGATGTACGTCCTGAATGCAGCTCCTTGGCACGCCCAGGTATGTAAAGGACTCTACAGCGCCAAAGTGTCGTATCACACTTCTGTAGACCAGCTTAGTTACTATTAAGTTTTCCGCGCTTCAAGTATACCGTGGTGCATTTTTTCAACCTAATCTCCATTCCCATTTCGTAAGTGTATTTCTCGACAATCCCTCGAGCTATATTTAGTCACTATTTTCAGCATAGATCTTAAGATCATCCATCTAAAATACATGAGTGACCTTATGCTTCTGATTTCCACTTTTGCCGCAGAAGTACCCTTCGGAAAGGCAAAGTACGAGAAATAGTGGACATAATGAGAGGCAGTACAGGAGATGGTTTATGTTGCCGCCCTGAAAGACACCTCTCTAAAAGCTGACGTTGTTAGTTGTCTCAAAGTTTTCTAGGTGAGATAATAAATCTGTTTTTCAAAAATGGCGTCAATGTCTCTATATGCCTCAAAATTTTTGGATGAATCTTTAAGCTCTCCAACAAACTGATGATAAGTCTATGGGAGGTAAAATCTAAAGCTTCACGGTAATCAATTTAGGCCATCGATAGGCCGCGCTGATAGAATGCTGCCTCTTTGCAGAGTCATCTATCATTGAGCATGTCCTCCCGACATCCAGCTACGCCTTTCTTTGAGCCACATTGTTCTTACATTTCTTGCCACCCAGGTCCGATTGTGAAAACAGTCGTATCATTTAGAATAGCTGTGAAGACCTTATAGTGTTCAGACAAGTGATTGACCTCTAATTCTTAGAGTCAGGCAAGTCACCCATCTTTGGCAGGAAACTATGCGCTCTTTCACTAACCACTCCGGAATAGGCTATGCTAACTATAGGTATGATGTATATGCGTGCCAGATATCGTGTGGGTAGGAGGAACTTCTTCCAGCAAAAGGTCTTGATACCATCCGGTCCCGGTGTGGAATGTTTCTGCATGCCTCTTAATACTTTTTTCACCTCCTCGAAACTGATGGGTGAGCATTCCCCCTCAGGTGTTATGAGTGCATTACACAGCTGCTTGAAGCTATGTATGTTATCTGAGTCTTCTTTCAGTCAATGCTCGACTTCGTAGAATTCTGTGCAAAATCCTTAGGCCTGCTTTTTTTAAATGGATAGTCGACAGTAACGGGGTTGGGTGGATGGCCGACAGTTACTGGAGAATCTAGGAAGAGTCAAGATGAATCAGAGAAAAACTGTTCCTTTTCTCTAATCCAACTCTCCCTCCGCTCTAGACTTCTCCAAGCATCAGATAGTACTCCTATTCTGTCATCCATGTGCTGTCTGATGATCAGCAGCTTTGATTTGTTGAGTGTGTGATGACGGATCCGCAATTCGCCTGAGAACTGTCGAAATTCGGCGGGGAAATTCTTGCCAGATGTTATGTAGTTAGTCACACAGAATGCAGAACACGTATACTCTTGTCCAGCCCATCTTTGTGCTGAGTTGATGCATTCGTGTTTGGTCTTATAATCAGTTATTGCTATTGTTTTGAGGTTTACATCCGTCAAAGATTTCGCTGCACTATACGCACTTCACATGATAGTTCAGAAATCGGATTCTTCGTGAAAATTTACACGAAGCTCACCATCCAGTTCTTTAAACTTGAGGGAAACCTGGGTGTTGATATTTCTCCGGGTCCGACAGCTTCGATCTTTCTCTATTGGATGCCTCTCCACGGTTGGTATCAATGTCACCTCTCTTTCTCTGTTGCCGGCTTGTTTTGGTTGCGGTAGAGTAGGCGCTGTGTTCACATAGTCGCGTTTACGCAGTTGTTCGGCGTGGCTTCGCAGAGGTCGATGCGAAAACTGCAGAAGCTCTGGGTGTTTCTTACACCACAGAGCATGCAGTTGTGCCATGTCACCTTCTCGTTCAAGGGCGCATTCTATTGTTTTGAACCGCACTCACTACAACTGTGTTTGGTGTCATCATTGTTGTTCCCAGGAGCAGCTAGGGAAAGGAGTTTCTTCATCCTTGTGGAGCCTCGTATGCGAGGATAAGGCTCCAAACTAGGGTACGTCACCCGGTACCCCAGAGAGACCGTTGAAGACACCTCACCAAGGAGCCATTCAACTTCCGGCACGTTTCTTATGCCTCATCTTGGGATAATTCCATTGAAACCATCCTTGAACGAACCGCTTATAGTTTCGTACCTCCGATAGCACCAATCACAAGGAAAATCAGAAAATCAGTCAGACTTTGAGTTTGCTATGGAAACTTCTGCCCGAAGCCCGTAGATTTGTCGTGGATATATCGTTTCCGCGAGTGGGACATCAGGACATTATGTGTTCTAGGTTCTCAGTGTGTGCATTACCCACTCTACATATACCACTGGCAACTTCTTGGCGTAAAATGCGGCAACGGTATACTAAGATGGTAATGGCACCATCCTGTCATGCGAACATGAAATCCTCTGTACCTGAATTGAGTTCTGATGATTTAAAGAAAGCAAAACTTTGCTGTTTCGACAAGGAGTATTTTTCCACATTTCTTTAAAGCTTCCTATTTACCCAAATTAATTCTGGGTCATTTGAGAAAAACAATCTAAATAGAATAGTGCACTTTTCGTACTTCTGATGTTCAGATCCATGTTGAGATCCAGGTGGATCCAGCTGCCGAGATTTTGTCGTAAAGACAACATTTTTGCTGAAAGGGTTTTGGCATTAATTTGACACATAAGGACGTCCTTCAGGCGAGGAACCAGTGAAGGCTTGGCGCTGCCCAGAAAATCGGTACTTTGCATTCTCGAGAGTTGACTTTATCTGAATAGTAGTGCTTGGCAGAACTGCATCAGGATCAATGCCGCAAGAGTGACCAAGATGGCAATAAAGCACTCTTGGTGCTACATTGTGCCTTTTGGATGTAAACTGAGAACGTGAATTCGTTTCATCTTAGCAAGTTCACAGTAGACTCTCTCTCTCTCCCTCTTACCAACGTAGGGAAAGAAATTGAAAGAGGGGAAAGATGAAGACTTAAGAGGAAAGAGAGGAGGGGAGACAGTGGTAGAGAGGCAGTACAGCGTGAATTTGCTGAGCGACAAGGAATTTATGCTATCGGGTGCACGTGGTTCCCGCGAGAATTTGCAACCATATAGTATGTGTTCTAGTTACCTGGAGTGGTGATGACACGCTCTGCAACTATCGTCGGAAAAGTCTTGGCTTAAAAAGGAGGAGACGGTATAGCAAGGCCGAAGTGTGACACCGTCTTGGCAGGCCAAAAGTAAAACCCTCCGTTCTCGACTTTAATCCGCATGATTTAAGGAAAGCAAACCTTCGCTCTAGCGACGTCCACTAATACTTCACATGTCTATGGAAGATGACGTGCATGCTCTTATCGTGAAGCTGTTAGTGAAAGTTTTCTTCCTGTGCTTTATTCACTAGGGACTTTATGAGTAAGCATCCGAGATAGATATTTAGCTCTTGATTTTGAGTTGATTTTGAGTTGAATTGGTTGTCTTCGTTTATGACGATATCTCGGAGCAGTCCGACGTCTAGACTTTCGGTTGTTCAGTTTACGGTGTGGTGAGGGATTTGACTGAATAAGGTCTAAGGCTAAAACCAACGATGGATTAAAACACCAAAAGACGCTTGCATCATCTGAATATGAAGAATAATATAACATATAGTACACCGTTCATGAAAAAGGTGCGGAAGTTCGCCCAAGAACTGAATATCCACCTTCAAACAATAACAATTAAGTTAAAACTGCTGAAAATCAAGCAGCATATTTTTGAAAAAATATGGGTTTGATATGTAGCAAGGACTATAAAATGGATTTCACCTATTAAACGATCTCCCTGTTTCTGTAAGAATCCACCCAAGCCCAACGTGATCCGCTTTAAGGACTTTTGCGACAACCTTATAACATCTAAGGAGGATTGTCGATCAATTATTGCCAAAGAGGTGTAAAAGGCACTGAAGGACACGAAGAACTATTCCGTTGCGGGACCAGATGGTGTGGAGAACTTCTGGTGGAAGAAGCTTACTTCTAGACAACAACATCTGACTCATATTTACCTCATATTTAAGGTCAGAGGTGCCCATTCCGCTACTTATTCGAACACGCTGTGTAAGATCTTTACAGTTATCCTAAACGACAGGATTGTTCGAATACTTGAGCCTGCGTGGAGAGAGATGTACGAACAAATCGGTTCGAAAAAGGGTGTAGCAGGCTACTGAGGGAACCTTCTAATTGATAAGTGCGTCAGCAAAGACGCAGCCGTTCAGCAGCGCGCCCTGTATTAACCTGAATTAACTATTGTAAAGCTTCCGATACAACATCTCATGGACTTATCATCTTTTTGTTAAAAAGCTTTAAGGTTCATGCTCATATAGTGAATTGCATAGATAGATTTATCCTCTTTGGAAAACTGGTTTTACTATCTCATCTGGAAAATATCGAGTGACTACGAACAACGTCACCTTCCATAGGGGCGTCTTCCAGGACGACCATGAGGGTTCTGCTTTTTTGCATCACATTTCGGTCTGTATCTCTCGCACTACGAAGTTCTTCTGGATACCTCTGTGGCTACAATAATCATCGAGAGTATAAGGTTACTCATGTATTTTATATGGATGACCGGAAGATCTTTGTTTCTGGTCAAAGCAAGCTTCAGAGTGCTTTAAATATTCTCAAGCAGTACACAGAAATCTGAAGAAAGGGAAGATTATGGGCGTTTCCAAGGACCTTCAGTTTGTGGATATAAGTCTTATTAAACATGTTAACGCTGAAGAGACCTATGCATACCTGGGCGTGCCTCAAAACCCGCATTCAGGACGTGGCATCAATGAAGGAATCCCTCGGAAGCAGATACAAGAGTCGTCACAGTTCTAGTCTACTCATTTGGAACGTTTCAATCGACGAAGAACTAGCTTACGGCGCTTGATATGGCCACGTGTAAGATCACGCGTGTATAGAGCTTTTGTATCAATTCATTCGTTCCGCGATTTTACATTACACGCCGTAAAGGTGAACGCAGACTTGTGAATCTCCAGTATCTTCAAAACAGTTCTTGTCGAAGCAGCAAAGTTTTGCTTTCTTCAGATCATCAGGACTCAATTCAGGTACAAAAGGTTTCATTTTCGCATGCTAGGATGGTTCTATTTCCATCTTATTAAACCGTGACCGCATTTTGACGTCAAAAAGTTCCCAGAGATAGGTGCAGAGTGGGTAATGCACACACCGAGAACCTAGAACTCATAATATGCCGATGCCCTACTCACGCGGAAACGACGTATATCTACATACATAATGGGGCCCTAGGAGTGCTTTATTACCATATTTGTTGCTCTAATGGTGTTGGTTATGACCCTGTACTGTCGAACGCTCCGTGGGAGATGAGTCAATTATCCAAAACGAGAAATTCCAAATTTTTTGGAACCACGATTTTAAGACTGCAGTCTCCATTCCACACTTAAACCCTAACATACTTCTTCAAGACTTCGAAAAAAGAACTCTATATACGTGTTCGAATTCTTGGCTCCGGGTGACTAAAAATTCACTGCCAAGAAGGAAGAAAAGGAGAAAAGATCGATGTTGTCGACTGCTTTGCACCAGCCTTGCCATAGGCGTGCTGTATCCCCATAGTATTTTGTGGTTTCAACATTAGTTTTTCATTGAAAAATAGCATTTTGTAAGTTATTTGCACAATGCCCCATGAAAGATCACGTTAAACCAAGACGAGTGTGCAACTTCACTCTCTGCCGGATTTTTGCAGTACCGCCAAGTAGGGAGAGTATATTCACGGACGTCTGTTTAAGGATTCGGACGGTGCTGGACGAAACTTGCTTCACCTCTAGGAGCGTGTACGGATCTGGTGTTTCTGTCCACTCATTCTTTTGAAGGACCAAGTACTTGAAGGGGTGGGCGAACAGTCAGTACTGCTCAATGCACGGTCCGAGTGACTCTCTTGTACGAACGTAATCCCTCCTTATGTGTACGTTATGAGTACGTTATGTGTTTTTTCTACTAATCAGTAATAATTACTATCTGTGTCAAGTTTTGCTTTGATTAACAATATACTAACTTTGGGGTATCCATTTTCACGTTGAAGATGGGTACAATAAACATTACTTAAAGATAAAAACGTAGCGTTATTTATCACCCTACCCGTCTAATTTCACTGTCGGATCATTTTCTAGTTTAAATCTCAAACATTATTGGTCCTTCGAGCCGGATAGCAATAGTGTAAACAAAAAACAAAAGTACGTGCAAAAGTAAACAAGTTGCAGTTAAGTGAAAAAGACTATGAATCAAGGCATCGCTTTCAATGCAAAAACCTGATATTTCTAGTTTGAATCGCTTTATTTACTAAAACAGCAGGTGCAGACTGGACAACTGATGTGACATCAGAAAGAGGGACAGAGGTAAGAGCATGGCGTGTCCGAGAGTGATGGGTCGAGGGGAGAGAGTGGGGGCGACTATTGGAACTGACTCAAACAAACAGAATCATTAAGTGGTTTCGAAGGACTCCCAATATTGACCATACTATGAACATTACCCATCCTTTTTCTTTCGAACGTCTATCACTCTTTATTTGTGTCACTATTGCAGCTGTTCTTTCTTTTCTACCACGTGATTGCGAAATCTCATTGTAAGATGCTATGGAGAGCCATGCAATGAACATTTTTTTAACATAGACAAGTCGCACTTTGTTTTTCTTTAAAAATGGCAACAGTAGAGAGTACCATTGAGGTACAGGGGGATATTTTTGAGATGAGTTGTAAAGCTCCCACAAATCTTAGAAAACTCGGTAAGGACAACATTAATAGAAATCAAGTTCTTGCACGTTTAACCATACTCGAGAAAAATTAGGATAAGTTTACGAAGAATAACGATCAGCTTTTGGTAGTTCGTAAACTCCATAAGGATAAGCCATATTTTCTTGAGGACCATTTTACAATTTGCGAGGAAAAGCACCTAGGGGCAAAGTCCTACATGATGAATTTTTGTATAGTCTCGCAGCTGCTGCAGAACAAAAGGAGACCTTAGTACATACGGTTACTCAGAAACAAAAGACGTTTCCACGGTTGGAACTACCCAAGTTCTTGGGAGTTTCTATGGAGGGGCCAGCTTTCCATGATCTATTAGATTCCATGGTGAGAAGGGATACGGAACTCCCAAACGCACAAAAGATTCACTACCTGAAACTGTGTGTGAGTGGGAAACCCGCTCAATTGATAGCCAGCACCCCGACCACTGAGGTTAATTTAGAAAGGACGTGGCAGACCCTAGTCAAGAGAGATGATAACGCTCGAGTATTAGTTAACAGCTATTTGACTATGCTGTTTTCATTAAAGTCGATGGGTAGGGAAAGCTCAACTGAACTCTGTTCCTTATTTAATGGTACTTGTGAGGCCATCAGCGCTTTAACTTCCTTGAATCGACCTAAGGATGAATGACGCTATCTAATTTTTTTATGACAGCTCAGCGGTTGGATGCAACCACTCGCAAGACCCAGGAGGACCAACTGGGAACTTCGGATAACCAGCCAACGTCTGATTCACTTAACCAATTTCTGACAAGCAATTTCTGATTGGTTCATCTTCTACTAAGGACAGTAGTTGCTTCCAAAGGGTAAGGGGGGTGGTGAGACGACTCACACTCACAATGCCGCAATCAGAGAATTATCGTGCTCCTTATGCACAGGTAAGCATTCTATCATTTTTTATTCGCATTTCCGAAGCAAAGATGTAAAGCAGAGAAAAGAACTTTTAAGAAAGTACACTCCGTGTTACAACTGTATAGGGAATCACATTGAGCGCAGTTGTCCCTCTGGGAGGCGGTGCGAAACCTGCAATGGAATATACATCATATATACAACTCTTCCACTCTGAACCCCCTCAGTTAAACCTTCTTCTAATTCTTTACCTAACTCTATATATTCTGCCAATGCTTGCCACACACAAAAATCAATGTGACTGGAGGGACCTGTCCTACTGACCGGAGAACACGCTATCATCTCAGTGCTCAGGGTAGGCAATCTAAAAACGAAACTAACCAGTGGACTGGTCCAAATAAAGGTTTGCTCTCGAATCAATCCTCAAACTATTTTTATGGTAGTAGAAACCATTTTATCTAGACTAACTTCATATTCACCTCCTGATGGTATCCTTAAAGGTGATTGGGAACATCTTAAGGGTTTAGAATTGGCAGACCCTTTTCTCAACCAGGCGGAATTATGGAAATGATTCTAGGGGCAGACGTCTACTCCTATGTTATTGAAGAGGGACCAAGAAACGTTAGTCTTGAAACTCCAACCGTTCAACAAACTTCGTTAGGTTGGATTCATTCAGGACTTCTATCAGGGGAGTTTTCTTTTTCTAGTCATTTTCTTTTCGGATTACAAACTATTGTATATTATGAACTACTGAACTTACTACGGAGATTTGCAGTCCATTTGTAGTCTAGCTGAAGAGGAGTGTGAGCAGCTTTTTCCTCCACTCATCAACGTAGTCACAATGGACGCTACATTGTGCGCCTACTTCTAGAGGGTCGCTCTTTTAATCTTGGAGATTCAAGAGCAGCAGCTTACCGGGTTCTCGTCCAGATAGGAAGACGTTTTCGGCAGGACCCTGACTTATACAAGAAATACTCTGATGTTATCAAGGAGTATGCAGAGATTGGAGATATGGAACTCGTCTCCAAAGTACAGGACCTACAACCCAATTAGGGTTATTTCTTACCACATCATTGTGTGATAAAAGAGAACGGCTCGAGCACTAAATTGCGAGTCGTTTTCAACGCTTCTAACCATACTGATCAAGGGCTGTCCTTAAAAAATCTCTTACATCCTGGGCCCAAATTACAGACAGAACTAGCGGATGTCATTCTAAGATAAAGGATGTATCCAGTCGTCTTCACCGCGGACATCGAGAAGATGTTTCGACGGATTTAGATCCATCCATAGGATCAAAAGATCCCAAAAATTCTTTGGAGAGATAGTCTTGACCAGGAAGTTCGAGTCTACTGTCTAAAGACTGTCACTTTTGGTTTTGCTTCTTCGCGGTATCTAGCGATACGTACAATGCTTCAGTTAGTGGAGGATGAGAGTGACAATTACCCGCTTGCTACTGAAATTTTAAAAAGGGAAATCTATGTGGATGATGTTCTCTGTGGGGCTGATGATGTCGACATACCTCAGGAAAAGCGCAGACAGGTGGACCTGTTACTCTGAGCAGTAGTCTTTATTTTGAAAAAATGGGTTTCAAAACGTGGAGGAAGTTTTGCAGGGAGTGAGTACCCGTTGAACATCGAGAGAATTCTACGTATATCCTGCTAAATCAGGATCCATCTTTTGGTGCTCTTGGCATTTTATGGCAACCGTCGCCTGATTCCTTATGATTTCATATTGATTCATTATCTGAGATGAGTCAGATCACGAAAGGTACAATATTTTCGGAGATAGCTCGCATATTCGATCCACTGGGATATTTAGCACCAGTCATCGTCAAGGCCAAGATCTTCATGAGAAGTGTGTGAGCTCTCACGGTAGGTTGGGATGATATACTTCCAGCTGAATACCGCGCCAATTGGACAACGTTCAGAAAACAGTTGTCAGATCTTTCCACTCTAAATATCCCACGTTGGTTAGGTTCTACATCTTCTAGTTACTGTGAACTTTACGGATTCGGAGATGCCGCAGAAAAGGCAATAGGAGCCGTGGTATACCTTCGTGTCATATCACCTTCGACCTTCCTAGACTCGAATTGTGTGCGCTGCCTTAATGGTGAGGTTAATATCACATGTACGATCGGTCTTGAGTCTCTCTGGCCAAACCCCGATATATCTTTGGTCCGATTTGGAAAACACTTTGGATTGGATTCAAGGTGATCCTTCACGATGGAAGACCTATATTACTAATAGGGTAGCCAAAATTCAGCACACGCTACCGGAGGCAGCCTGGCACCATGTTCCTGGAGTAGATAATCCTGCGGAATGCGTATCGAAAGGCATCACACCCCCTAGACTGGAACATCATTTGCTTTGGTGGCAAGGACTTGCTTGGTTGGCTAAACCCGAAATTTTTTGGCCAAATTCTACTGGAACCATTGACGCATCTGTTAATAGAGAAGAACGGATCATCGTACATTCTGCTACAGTCGCTCAGAAACCACCTTGACGACTCCTAACTCAATATTCGTCACTTACGAAGTTGGTAAGAATCACTTTTCTCTGTTTTCAGTATGAGGATACACTCTGATGCACTACTGAAGTCGGGAGGGAGAGATGTCCTTACATGTTGCCCAAGGACTCACCGCTAACGACCTTGATTATCAGGAATGGACATAAGTTCATGTTACGCGGCGGTTCTCAAATAACGTTGTCTTACTTAAGGAGGAGATATTGGATTCTCTCTGGACGTACGGCTGTGAAGCGCGTGTTGTCTCGATGTGTCATCAAACCCTTGTAAGCAGGTTATGAGTCCTCTACCATCTTTCAGAGTCACCCCACCAGTCCCGTCATTTGCAGCGGCTGAACTGGATTACGCAAGTCCTATTTGGATACGCACCACCAAGGGTTGAGATCACAAAGCATACAAAGAATATATTGCTATCTTTGTGAGCTGTGTTACGCGAGCCGCATACTTGGAGGTTATTTCGGATTATACAATGAGGCAATGGGACAAACTTCGTGGGAGCTGACTGACAGTTACGCGAACTATTTTCCGAAGCTTCAGCTGAGTCGGATAAGATTGCTCGTTATATCGCCGACATCCAAGCAACATGGAAATTTAACCCTCTCGCCGCTCCGCACTTTGGTGGATTGTGGGAAGCAGCTGTACGATCTGTTAAACACCATCTCCACCACTTTATTCGAGATACTACTGTAACCTTCGACGAAATGTCCACTTTTCTCGCACAAGTGGAGGCCTGTATTAATTCCAGGCCAATTCAATCTTTGAAGGACGATCCCAGCGATTTGGTAGCGCTGACTTCTGGACACTTTCTTATCAGCTCACCGATTTACTCTTGACCTGAGCCTTCAATATTGGATGCGAAGCTGTCACCTACAGAGCGTTGGAAGCTCGTGACAAAAATTTTCCAAACCTTCTGGAAGAGATGGTCGACGAAATATCTTTACGAGCTACAATCTCATCCTAAATGACAGAAGCCAACCACACCAGTCAAAATAAGTAAAATAGTTTATTACAGGGTGGACGCATGCTTGATGTCTATATCAGGGTGGGCGTATCATTCGAGGCATGTTATTGCCACTCAATGTCTACCAACCAAGTAATTCGTGAATCTATCACGAAGGTGGGCGGAAATGTTGGAGATCGTTTGCTTCTATTATTTTTAATTATCGTAATCGCGGGTGATCTAGGAGCGGGAACGCACCTGGTAATTCTGTCCTCTCTTTTGGGGGACCAAGTACCTGAAGGGGTGGGCAAACAGTCAGTTTTGCTGAATGCACGGTCCGAGTAAGTTCTTTGTACGAACATAATCCCCCCTTATATGTACGTTATGTGTTTTTTCTATTAATCAGTAATAATTACTAAGTGTGTCACGTTTTCCACTGATGAAAAATATATTAACTTTGGGGTATCCATTTTACGTTGAAAATGGGTACAATAAACATTACTGAAGGATAAAAACATACCGTTATTTATCACGCTAACCGTCTAATTTCACTATCGGATCATTTTCTAGTTTGAATCTCAAAAAGGTGTTGTTGATCATATGACAACATGTGTGTATTTCCAAATTAATATTTCTGATTTTATGATAAAATAGTGAAATGTTACACTATTTAGCTAAAACTAAAAAAATCTTGTCGAGAACGAATGTTCACGGACGCCATAATTTGTGGGACTAGAAAAATTAAATCCCATAAAATTTGCCGGACTAGAAAATTTAAATGCGATCAAATTTGCCGGACTAGAAAATTAAAACCCGCAAATAAAGGAATGTTTTTGAATTTGAAATATTTTTGCATGTTCTGAAATATAGCGTATTCTGGAAATTGTGGTTGTAAGTTCCTCGTAGAAGGCCCTATAATTCAATGATTCAATTTTTTAAGTTTTATAAAGAATACATTTTTTCACAGCAAATTAAGGTGTTGAAGAATCCACAAGTTGGAGAATTTGTCGCAAATGAATTTAGCGCATTGGTGGATAAGTGTGATGATACACTGACTAAAGATAACTTTTGCCAAGTTAAAATATTGTATAAGCAGAGAATATTTGAAAACATCATTAAGGAGAGCAATAACGCATCCCTTGAATACAAGAAAAATTATGTGACGTCTTGCATTCGCATGGCAGAGGAGGCTCCAGTGGAATTAGTGTTACTTTACTTAAAGCAGGTATGTTGATTTGTGTACAAGTTTCTTTTCAAGTATTTTATTTTCCTGCAAAGACATTAAAACGTTCCTTTAAACATTCTAGCTAGTTCCCTGCTTTGTCGAAACCTTGGATGATGATCAAATACTCTCGTCAACTTTAACTGTGTTACAATCATCGTTGGAAACAGGAAACGATGTTTTTGTCTTGCACGCCCAGTACTTAATTTCCAAATTCTCAGATCTCTCTTCACATAAACAAATGGTAAGAACATTTTTATATTATCAAACGTTATAGGATATACATTCACATTACAAAACTCATTAAAAAATAAACATTGATACATTCCAGAAAATTAGAATGACAGCATTAAAGTGTTTGATAAGCTACGCTCAGTATCCCTCTGAGGTAATTTTACCATTCAAATTAGACGTTCTCGAAAAATTGCATCCTGTTACTGATGATAAGAAGCGACTAGTTAGGAAGATTGCTGTGAAGGCGCGAATGAAATGGTTCCTGATTGAATTTCCAGCAGATTTGAAAACTCAATAACCTAATAAACGAATCACTATTTTTCGTTCATGTTTTTGGATAAACGTATTGAAAAAACAGCAGAGATTAGGCTGCAAATGTTTTGTGTGCATATTTTAGTTCATAAATTTACGCATTCACAAATTGTATTTTAAAATATGACTAAAATTACGCAAAGATGTTGCATTAAACTAATTACGCAAATATGTTGCATTAAATTATCTTTTGTTGTCATAAACTCATTTTGGTCAATAAAGTGAGATGCCATCCTATGGTCTTAGGGTTACGAATTGTATTATCCAGCTATTGATAGGTAAACAATTTTATTCAAGCAAATAGTAGTACACATCTAGAAATTTGCCGTTAAATTAGGAATTTTTGTACAAGTCTTTGATGAAATACATAGTGAAAGTTGTAAACCAACGATTGTAATATTCAATAACAATAGTTCATTGAATAAACATGGGGACAAACACATAAACTGATGAAAAAGGCGAGGAGAAAAGAATCAAAATTCGAAAATGAGAGAGAATACTGAAAGGAAATATTTATGGTTTTGAAAATTTGCCGATTATGTTCGATTGCAAATAAAAATAATTGGAACATACATTTCGAGCAGAGAACTAGTTCACAATATTATGAAAGAACACAATATTGTTTAATTGTAGAGTTGTTTAAAGTGCCGCAATAAATTAGCGGGTGCTAATCTGAAAAATTGCATCCGCTCCCAGTGAAATGGCGGTAAAATTTCAGCCACTACCACGTCTCACAGCCTTGAGATAGGTGGTTACAGTCTGTAAAGGAATCAATACGACGATCCAGTAAAAGCCTCGTGAACCCTCAGAACACGGAGCGTCCCAAGGACAACCGCCTTCTGCATTTTTCCCGCAAGTGTTTTAGCATATTGTTGACACGCAGGGATGCTTTTTAGGCCATTAGCAAGTGAAAGCTTGGCACCTCCAAGAGCGCTGATGATAAGGACGATTAGTTTAACAGAATATTCCGGGTACAATCGTTGCAACTCCCTTATAAGGTCTCAATACCTGTCTTTCTTTTCATTGTCCTTGGTTATGATGTTTTTGTCAGCTGGTGCCGAAAATTAGATAACGAACATGTTTCGCTTCTTGAAGTCAAGAATAACCATGTCAGGCCTCGAGTGCGCAACAGAAACAATTGTCAAAAATATAAAGTTCCAGTATATGCGGCACTTCTCATTCTCGACAATTGACTCAATTTCCCTTGGAGCATTAAGAGGAGCGATATTAAGGTTAATGCCGTAAGAGTGACAGAGATGGTAATAAAGCACTCTTAGTGCCGCATTGTGCCTTCGAATTGAGGTCGTTTCCGCGTGAGTTGGACAACTAGATAGTATGTGAGCTAAATGCTCGGGGTGTACATGGCCCTTGACGGCGTGAGATATAAAGTCGCGGAACGGAAGACTTAAAATGCATGCTTTTGCTCATGTGCATAACCTTTCTTGTCCCGATATCAAGGGATCTGAGCTCGTTCTTCGTCCATGGAACTACTCCAAATGAATAGAGTAGTGCCGGGACGGAAAGCATGTTTGTTGCAGATACTTTGTTCTTCGCCGACAGTTCGGAAGACCAAATCTGTCGAATGAGACTTTTGTATCTGCTTCGGAGAGTATCCTTCATAGATGTCACATCCTGAATGCGGCTCTGTGGTACGCCCAGGTATGTATAAGTCTCTCTAGCGCAAAGGTGTATAGCGCTTCTATCAACGATCTCAGGATCTTCAGGGATGCTATTAAATTTTCCTCGCTTTAAATAAACCTTGGCGCATTTGCCAAACCCAAATTCCATTCCAATTTTCTTAGTATATCGTTCGACAATCCCTAGAGCTAGATGTAGTTGCTCTTTAATTTAGCATAGATCTTAAGATCGTCCATGTAAAATACATGAGTGACCTTGTACTTTCGATCTGCAGGTTTGCCGCACAAGTACCCGTCAGAATGGCGAAGTGCTAGAGATAGTGGCAATAATGTAAGGCAAAAGAGGTGTGGGATCATGGTGTCGCCCTGAAAGACACCTCTCTGAAAGGTTACCTTGTTAGTTGTCACACGATTTTTTCCAGATAAGATAGTAAATCTGGTTTTCCAAAGCGGCATCAATCTCTATGCACCCAACTATTTGCGGATGAACCTTTAAGATTTCCAAAAGACAGATGATAAGTCTATGGGAAGTCGATTCGAAAGCTTTCCGATAATCAATTCAGGCCATCGATAGGTCACGCTGGTAGAATGCTGCATCTTTGCAGACAGGTGCTGCATCTTGCCACACAGGTTCAATTGCCCGAACAATCCTATAATTTAGGATAGCTGTGAGTATCTTATAAAGTGTGTTCAGACAAGTTATTGGCCTGTAATTCATCGGGTCACCTAAGTTGCCTATTTTCGGCAGGAGTATTATGCGCCCTTCCACCAACCAGTCTTTAAACGGATCTTCCGACTTCAAATATAAGGTGAAAATACGGACCAAATGCTGATGGGTTTAAGAAAACTTCTTCCACCAGAAGGTTTTGATACAATCTGTTCCCGGTGCGGAATATTTCTTCATCCCTCTTAATACTTTTTTTCACCTCCTCGGTAGTGATGGGTGGGCATTCTTTATCAGGTGTTATGAGGGCGACACATAACTCCTTGAAGCTATTTATATTTTCTGAGTCTTCGTCCAGTCTATGCTGAACTTCGTAGACCTTTCTCCAAAATGCTTCGACCTCCTCTGGTTTGGGTGGGTGTTCGACAGTAACTGGAGGGTCTTAGAAGAGTCGAGATGGGTCAGAGTGAATCTGTTGATTTTCTCTGACCCACCTCTCCCTCCGCTCTAGACTTCTCTTAGCGTATTCTCTCAACAATATGCTGCCTGATGGTCAGCAGCTTCAACTTGTTAAACGTGTGATAACGGGTCCGGAGTTCGCGCGCGAACTTTCGAACCTTGGCTGTAAAATTCCTGCCAGATGTGATGTAGTCAATCACACATTGAATGCGGGACGCGTACTGTCTTGCCCAGCCTATCTTTATGGCAAATTGATGCATTCGTCTTTTGGTCGTATGATCAACCGGTGGTTTTGTTTTACGGGTCGCATCGGCCATAGCTCTCGCTGCATTATACACACAATAATTGATAGCCCAGAGGTCGGATACTCCGGAAAAATGTCCACGAAGCTCGTCATCCATTTCAGCCAGATCTTTAGGCTTGAGAGAAACCTTAGTGTTGATGTTTCTCCGGGTCGTAAAGCATCGCTCTTCAACTATTGGATGCCTGCCCGCGGTTGTTCTTAGTGTCGCCTCTCTTTCTCTGTTGCCGGCTTGTTCTAGCTGTGGTAGAGTAGGCGTTCCGCTTACATAGCCCCTTTTTCGGAGTAGTTCAGCATGGTTTCGCAGACGTTGCTGCGAAAAGTGCGACAGCTCCGGGTGTTTCTCGCACCACAGAACATGCAGCCGTGCCATGTAACCCCGTTCAGAGGTCACACTCGCATCGTAGCACTCTAGAAAGTCGTGATTCAGTCGCTCCGTCCACCCAAAGGTCGCGAGATCCCGCCGATCCATCACATTGAATCCATTTTCATTGGCTCTCCCAGCTCTAGATTGGTCGGCATTGTTGGCCGACCCATTGTCGGGAGCCCTGCGCGTTCTGTGGTTTTGAACCGCATTTACTACAACTATGTTTGGTGTTGTCATTGTTTTTCCCACGAGAAGCTAGGGAAAGGGTTTCGTCCATCCTTGCAGAGCCCCGCATGCAAGGATAAGGCTGCGTACTCTGAGAGGTCGCCCGGCATCCCAGAGTCACCGTTCTAGACACCTCACCCAGGTGCCATTCAGCTTTCGTCACGGTTTTCACACCTCCGCTCGGGGGGTTAATTCCTTCGGGAGCACCTCTGGACAATTGTCCGCGACTGCCTATTTATTTTTGTAACCATATTCAGCAGAAACCCTTGGTACAGGGACCCTCTATCCGCAACCCGAAGACGCGTTCGGTGCCATTGTCATAGGCCCTTCAGTTTGATTCTAGAAGTAGCATAACCGAACCGAGTGGCTCTCCGGCGGGGAATCGAACCCCGGTCTCCCGCGTGACAGGCGGGGATACTTACCAGTATACTACCGATATACCAGGTGTATACATATGAAACCGGTATTTTTTCAAGAAAAAAACACATTTATTTCATGAGAATGATAACAAATATTTTATTCAAAGTATGCGCCC
>NC_046662.1:114451104-114460564 GCF_010883055.1 Belonocnema kinseyi | reverse complement strand
TAGAACTAATATTATTATAAAATAATTGTCGTAATTCAACAAATTCAGGAGTATAGAAACATTGTTTGGTGCATTTTACTAAATTTCCGTAATGGGACATTCGATATCTTAATTCTTGTGAAAGCTAGTTGTTTTGAAAAAAATGTCGGTGCAATAGCAATCGTGTGACACAAGTATCACGTAACCTTAATAGTTTTACACTTCTTTGAAATTTTGGTTTATCTGTCTAGTATGAAACACATTAAAAATGGATGTAACTTCAACTAGAACCTTTTTACTAATGAGTACATATATTCTACAATTTTTTCTTTGCACAAATGAAACAATTTAAATAAATAAAAATGTTATAATGTCAGAAGGCGTATCACATTCGCTTTACGAGTGATATTATATACATTCAATTTTTTTAATTAAAAAAAAAGATAGATATCTGAAATTCGTAGATTCTGAATTTCTAACTTTCGCAGCGGTTATTTCAAAAGTTTATAACTTTGAATTGATAACTTCTTTCAGCTGGTGCACTTAGTAGTTTAGTCGCAGGTGTAAAGGGCACGTCTGTAGACAGTCAAAACTGGAGCATGAATTGCTTTAAAAGTTCAAAAGAGCAGCAGTGCAACTTTCCAGTGCCGTTCGATGCGCAGGGTCGACCGATCCGTCCGGAACGAACGTGTAGACAGTTGCGTGTACATTACTGGTTTAAAATAACATCTATGTATTTATGTGTAACCGTCCGGGAAGACAGGAAACTAACGCCCGGGAATGCAGTTTTATAGGACGGACATTCGTAGTCGATTCTGCAAGCAGGCATTTGGGCAGTGGTAGGCGTATACGAAAAGCATCCCCTCCACATACAACTACGTTTTTACGCTCCGCTGGCGGGATGGACGCAGTTGATTTTCGTAGGCCCTTTGTTCCGCCTTCGAGTGCGCTTATCATTCCTATGTTTGTATTTTAATAAAAAAGTTGGTTGACTTGCAAAATTTGCAATTTTTGTGAATGAACGAATAAGTCGAAAACTATCGGTTGGTATCAAAAACTAAAAATAGATTTTTCGGGCGTTAGGTCCTTTTCTTGACGGGCGGCCACACAATTCTTGGGTATGTTTCCCTACGTTATTTTACGATATTTTTTAATGGCATTTATACTAAATTATATGTCATGGTAGCGAATCAGGAGACCAAAAAACAAATCGTTTACTAAAAAATTCTAATAGTGTGGAAACGTTTTTTTATGACAGGAAAAAAACGTAAAATATTCATGATTCGGAGAATATATTATGCTTTTCATTAGCATAGATATTTTTTATATTCCAAAACTGAAATAAATTATTTGTGTTTAAAATAATCCAGAAAATAGCCAAATCAAGAAACAAATTAAATACATTACCTATTGAAAAAGCATTTCACAAAACCGTGTTAGTAAAATGACTGTTACGCCCCAGATTATTTAGATAGCCATAGCTATGGCTGATTATTTGGAAAGCCAGCGACAGTTTTTTGCGACGAATTTCCTTCTGCCCAATATTTTGGGAAATGCTTCAGGCAGGTGTACTTTAAATGTATTTAGCGTCATCTGGGGCACTTTGAGTGGGTGAAACAATAGCAACCGCCCCAACAGGTAAAAAATAAGTTGAATGATTTCTTTCCGCTTGGAACTTTGCAAGATAATAGTTAATATAGTATTTAAACGAAAAAAAATCGTCATCGTAAGCCAATCATTCAGGTACTCTTTGACGACCCTAGCGAAAGTCGTAAAGAGAGTTTAAACGAATTTCCTTCACCGTAGTGACAGAATTAGGGCGAATTATTAGTTTGGGTTGTCTGCGGTCGAGCTGCGGATTGGTCGCGGAAACACAGAGGTTGATGCCTTCTCCCTCCATGCTACTACCTTCTCTGCTTCTCTACGTTCGCCGTCGAATGGTCGACTCACATTTCCCATGAATTTTTTTTCACGCTTTATTCAGGCTTAGGACTGCCAGCAAAATGTACTAAACAAATTTTTGTATATAGGGGTGTTTACAAATTGATGGGAAATATGTATTGTTAACGATATAATACTGGAATATAAATAAATTAATATAATTAATTTTTCAGCTAGAGTTTACATAATAACAATGAAATATTATTTAAGCAAATATTATTTCAATAAAAAGAAATGCTTATTGAAATGAGCTACATATTACCCTCTCATACATTTCAGCTATTTATTTAATTTTAAACTAAACTCAACTTTTAATTGAAGAGAGTGAAAGACGAGAGGAAAATGTTCGCTGGTTGCCCGGTAAGAAGCCTCGCATTAAAAGGTATTAAAAATGTTGACTCCCTAAGAACGCCGTTTTTGTCCTTCGTTTTTAATCCTCATTAGGCGGCGAAAATAATAAGATTCCAATCCCTTTTAAAACCGATCGGTGCTGCCAGACGTAATGTTCAATCAATCAAAAACACAATTTTCTTTTAAAGCATTAGAACGCGCTTCAAGAGCATGAAGATTGCAAAATCTAGTAGAACTGTATACAATAATATATCTCTTTATCATAAAATGTTCGCTTTGTTCAAATATTATCAATTACAAAAATATAAAATCATGATAAAAAATTCAAAACATTATTTTTCACCATTTGCGATATTCAAAAAAATATCGTCAGCGCTAGGTAGAGAAAGGGATTCAATTTAAGAGATAACACTCAACTGCTGTAAAGATTCAAAACTGGAGGAGAAACTGGATCAAGAAGCATTCAATATTTCTCACGTTACCATTGGATGAACTAAATTTTTCAATACTTTGTAATGCAAGTCTTCTTACCGGGTGACTAATTTCAGTTTAAATTTTCCTCCCACCTTCCACCTTTTAACGACGAGAAGCGGAGGAGGTAGTAGCTTGGAGGGGGAAGGCACCAACCGCTGTGTTTTCCTGACCGATCCGCAACTCGACCTCAGCCGTTTGGGTCTTTTAACCTCATTACTAAAGGGGTTCTATTACGACGTAGTAGATAGTAGAAGACTGACCTATGAAAGAATGTATTGATTTTTCGCATTTAGAATTCATACTTACAATTGGTACTTAGAATGTATACTTCGAATTGATAAGTAACAACTCTTATTTGTGTTGGATATTTCGCCAGAGCAGTTGATCAAAGCTTTAGAATGTGAGAGTGTATTAAAAGAGCAGTGTTGGGTGCAGTTATCGCTCCAAAAGTGAAAAAATTCGTAGTTTAAATAATATTTTTCTCTGAACAAGTATATGTTTATTCACCAGTAACGATTCTCAATTTAATTACATACAACTAACTGCGAGAAAATCTGAGTCCTCTGACTTTGACGTTGAAGAAGTAAGTGAAGCAAAAATGGTAGCTTAGTGAATGAATGATCATTTTCAAGATTAAAGTATTGTGCATTAATGAGCCTGAAATCGATATGCCAGAAAATGTTGTATAGTTTACAGAACTAAAAATCACATCAACAGTGAGTAAAATTTGACTGGGTTTGACTACAGTGAACTTTGGAGCATAGTTTTTTATTTAAAAAATAATGGAAAAAATCTGAAAAAATTTTTTTAATACTTTATTTATTTTTCAACCAATTGCCCGTGGCAAAATTGTTTGCGTTTTCACAATAATATACAAAAATATTCGCTTTCTTTTAACCACTCTGATAAATACTGTGCAATAATAAATGTGTTAGTCATTATTTGCTTATTTTCCATTAACCATTAAATTTATTATTAAAAGTCATTATTATGAATATGATTATTATAAATTATTATGAAAAATTTTGAATGGTATTTGGACAACGAAAATGCCAAGGTTCGAGGGAGCAGCAATTAATCACTATACCCGAGCTCCGGCTGTCTAGATTCGGCTCTGTTTCAAGTATTATGTCGACTATTATCTGAGAAATTTTTAAGCAAAAGGAAATAATTCATTAAAAGTTATCCCACGTAACATCGCGCACTCTTTGGCGCATCGCGCGATTCGTACGTTTAAATATTTAAAATATTTATTTACACGTCTAAATTTGATATTTGTATCTATATATTCTGATTTTTAATTGATAAAAGAATGGAAGAAATCAACAAATCAATTACTTTTGTAACAAAATTAAAGTATTTGTAGGATTAACAAATTGAATATATTTGAACTTTGCAAGACAAAATATAAGAAACAAAAAAAACTAGATTACATTAAGCACATTTTTAACTGCAATGCAATAAAGTATTATTTCTTCATATTCTTTTGCAATGCTTTTATCATCCACTGATTCCACGGATATATAATAGGGCGTATCGAAAAAAAAGTTGTTTGCACGAAGTACCAATAGCAAGGAAAACTTACTTTTGGTAGACAAAAATAGTTCAAAGCAAGCCGATTTATACGTCTGTATAGCGGTAATCCCGTTAAAATATTTTTTACCCTTCCTAATTGACTTTGAAGTACAAAAAAGTCGACTTTTTAATTAATTAGTTTTTTTTGCTATGTAGCTACAAAATCCCTTGCGGCGAACTAAATTTTCTGATAATATATAGATCTAAAATTAATTTTATTGTCAACTAAAGATCAATATATCACTTTGAAATATTTTCTTGTAATTCAAAGTCTATAAAAGTTATTTCAGCAGTTCCCCCACCGAAGCGCTGGACGAAGCGATGGCCATCACAACGCAAAACGAGAGGAATGTTGATGGGTCAGGGAGTGATAAATGTGATGAAAATAGATATTGCACTTGTCTTTGTAATTTAATAATCTTATATTGTAATTAAAAAATATTCTATTATAATAAAAAATCATTATTGGATCCTCTTAAGTTAAGGCGTGTTCATTGGGTGAATTTTTGAGTCGAAAAGCGACGTGAATATGAAATTTAATTGTTTAAACTAACACATTTTTCGTAGTAGTCATTTTTTATATTTTCTTGCCTTTGTAATTAATGTTTTCATATTTTCCGTTTATCTCAATTTTTCTAAACATATTTCATATAGCTTATATATATATATTGCTTATATATATATATATATTGCTTACTTTTTGCGTACAACCCCTCCCCCCTCATAAAATTAACTACAGTTCTCGCGGGGCACCCTGTATATCAGAGATGAACACATATTTACTTGAATTACATTGTTTTCAAAGACAGAACCACTAACTTTGACTAACTTTAAGACTTTATAAAAAGTGTTTCAGTACAGTGAATGACGCCTGAAACAAAATACCTTGGACACAAAGGAACCCAAGTGGGGAACCTTACATAACATCTTTGTGAGGATCTTCACTTGGGGTGATTGCTAGAGACATTTGTCAGCAAACTGAGTCGGAGCAGCGTTGCGGAAAGAACGTGTTATTTAAATAAATAATACATGAATTCTGGACCAATCTAAAAAATTTATAGCCCTTCCTCACATTACTCCTTTCCCCACCGAGTGAGTCACGCCTGCCCTAAAAGGGAAATGGCTTAATGGTGTAATAATAATTATAATGAATAGCTCTGCTAAAAATGCAAGTGTCGAATGAAATTCGATAATCTTTCGAATTACGCTCAAGCGATCTCGATTTGAATTTCAACCCTCAAGCCTTCCCTTTTTAACTTAAACTTGAATAACGTGTTGTGCTATTGTATAATAGTTTATTGGGAAAAAATTGTGTCATTCCGATAAGTATTGAACGAGGGAAAGGGGGTGAAAATTTTGAGATTTTCGTGGGTACCGTCTATTTCGGCGATTTTTAACTCTTTTAATAGCAATGCAAAAAAGAGCTTTGATAATAAAGGTCAAAAATAAATTTGACTTTTTTTTAAGTAAGACAGGTTTTTTTTGTTTGGTCTTAAAAGAAAGCTTAGGGTTTTCCCTATAAGACTATGTAAATTAGAAAGTAAGATTTTAATGAATAAATTATGAAAATAAGTGTTGAGTATTCCGTCACGCCGATGACGCTGGCTTTGAGCCCCGTCCGTAGTAAAATGTGGTACACCTTCATTGTATTGCTTTCACGAAAATTAATAGTACTATATGCTCGTGTAAGTAAGGTTTCTTCCCATAAAATTTGGTGATAAATAACAAATATTTCAATCAAACGCCTCTCAAAAAAATCTACGGATATGTATTTTCAAAAGTAACTTGTTCAGCATTTCTTTCTCGTCAGATTATTATTACAAATCAAGACCGCAGTCGTCAGAGAGATCAGTCTCAAATTTCATCTGTTAGACGGCAGAGCACTAAAAATACTCAAAAGTGAAAACAAAAATCTACTGTATAAGACGAGCATTAATCATCTTTATATTTTAACATGAAATTGGATTTCAAAATGGTGTCACTTTGCAGGTTTGTTATATTATTTTTTCTTTATGTTTCTGAAGGCTTACGATCACAATTTCGTTCACTGTCTGAAGAACTAAAAATGTCTGCTTCATGTAGAAAAGAGCTCAGTAAACTGAAAGAAATAGCAGCGCCAAATTTAGATGACATCAATCAGCCTCGTAATTATGTTTTTGCGGATGAAAACATATCCAAAGGAATCAAATCAAATTAAAGGGAAATTTAAATCATTCAACAAGTAGACCTAAGAAAACTGAATTTATCATACTTGCTCCAAAATCTTGGAGTCGCAGACAACTAATGGTCAAATTTGAAACATCCCAAAGACAATCTGAAAATGCGAAAAAATTAGTTGTTAACCATGGGATTTTAACTCTGCTTACACCGAAACGAGGAAGGCGGTTGAATTTGATTGAATTTGTGCAATTTAAAATAATTTTATGCAGAATTCGTGTCAGAATATGAAAAGATTAACATAAGGTTCACAAAATTCACACAACTCGGACCGAAACATTGCGTTTTGTCAGGGTAGTAGCGGTACCCACACAGTATATGTTTGTGTTCACCATAAAGAAGTCAAGTTAATGCCAAAAGAAATAAACATGCAGTATTTAACGAACGATCCAGAGGTAATTTTAAATGGTTATCGCGATTGTTTAAAGTTCAAAAATCTGAACATAACTTTGAAAATAGTGAATTCGATATTTCATTTGACTTCGCTTAGAACTTTAAGTTTGTTCCCCAAAACTCCGCGCAAGAATTTCATTGGGATAATGATCAGGCCAGAATATTCGCAGTAGTTATTTACTATATAAAAAATAGTGAACTCAAGCACAAAAGCTTGGCAATCGTACAGGACAATTTGAGTCATGACACTGTTGTCGTTTACGAGCACTAGAAGGTAATTGTGAATTATCTTATGGCGAATTTTTCAGTCCAAAAAGTGTACTACGTCCCAGACGCAGTAGGTCAGCATTTTAAGAACAAGAAAAATTTTACTCATATCCTAGCTGATAATGCAGATTTCAGAATTCCAGCTGAGGGGCATTATCATCCTACCACTCATGGTAAAGAAGCATGTAATGGCACAAGGGCGAATGTTAAACGAAATTCAGTAAGGTTTAGTCTACAATGTTCCGCTGAACATCGCATCCTAGATGTTTCTTCCCAATTTCAGTGGACAAAGAAGCACTGCAAGGAAACTAAAACCATTTTAGTAGCAAGGAAGATCGCAAAGCCACTGCTAAAGGTCTGAAAAGCTGATTCGATGCTGCATTGAAAAACAAAGTGACCTTGCAATACCATTCAGTTATACCTACTGAAGATGGGAGACTCCAATTGATGAAATTTTCCTCAGTCACGGAATGTGGCTACTTCCCAAAAGAGAAGAAACGAAAATTAGGAAAAAAAGTGAAACTAAAAAGTGTCACTAAAAAAATGAAAGGCGGAAAGAAAGGCAAATAGAAGAGCAGACATCAGCAACTATTTAATTAATGGCAGTCTCAACCTTGTAAAGTGCAAAGCTCGATCAAATGTACTAGCATATATTATTACTTTTCTTAAAAATAATACCGTGAAGACACCACGGTGCGCCGTGGAGCTCGAGCGTATGACTAATCGAAAGGACGTGAATACCCTTATCGAAACTGTACGAGACACATTTTTTTCATCGCTATTAGAAAAGTTAAAAATTGCCGAAATAGACGATATCCACGAAAATTCCAAAACTTTCACCTCCTCCCCTTCGGTCAATACTTATCCGATTGACAAAATTTTTCGCCCATAAACTACTATCTAACAACATAACACTGTGCCTAAGTTTAACGTAGATACGACTATTATGACTTTTTGACTAGGTAAACTTCAGAAAGCACGCCCCATGTTGAAGATTGCTTTTTGCTGTCAAGCAATGATGATTTAGGAGCGTCCATGTATTACGTAACGTTTGTCTCAACCATTTTACACCCTGCTTCCCCCCCCCCCCTCGTAACGCTATTTCTAGTGTATTTTTAACATAGGCGTAATACAAATGTGGACCTCACCCCCCGTTTAACGTAACGTAATAAATGGAGGCTCCCTTGTGAATGAAGAGAATAAAAGTATAAAATATAAAGGATGAAAACTCTGTACCTAGTTTCTAGGAGCTATAACTTTAAATACAGGATCAAAGTGATTGGGAACTTTCAAAGGTAGTTTTTTTGATTTAATAATGTAATTGAGTAATTGAGTGCCTAAAAAGTACCCTAGCGGAAGAATCGGAAAGAGTAAGCAAGAAAGTACCATTACTATCCTTTCCGATTTCTATGTGAACTTTGCTTCCGTTTCCTAACGAACGCTTTCTCTTACCGAAGGTTTCCGATGCCTTTCCGATCTTTTGCCAAACTGTCCCACTGGATTTACTTCGTTCTGAACTTTATTTAATTATTCAAATTAATATAATAAATAGATAATTACATATAATTTACTAGAAGTTTATTAAATTTAAAAAAAAAAATGAATGAAATATCAATTGACGTGAATAAATGTATAAATATATTGAAAAATAGAAAAACATCATTAAATATGGATAAATTATTTTAAAAAGATTTTTCAACAAAAATTATGGATAATCAACCAAAAAAATAGAATGTTTAATAAAGTATTTTCATTTTCAACTATGATTTGATGTATTTTCAGTAAAAAAAGATGAAACAGATTAATTTGTAATCAAACAGTTGTGATTTTCAACCAAAGCAATGCAAATTCCACCTAAATATATGCATCTTTCACCCAAAAAAAGAAGAATTTTCAACAACACAGTTCAATTTCCAACCAAAAAGAATGACTTCATAACAAAATTACTAATTTTCGACAAATTAATCAGATTAACTTCAATTTTCGAATTGTTTCCTCTGTGTGCCCCACTGTTATTTATTCTCAATTGAAAATAAACTGTCGTATAAAAGGTTTTTCAAATAAGCAAGAAACGGGAAAATTTCATCACTATTTTATTATTTTGTACATATATTTATATTATTCTTGTATTGTAAAAAAAATGTGCAATCTGTTTATGCAATATTATTTTCCCTAAATTGTATTGTTAGAAGCATCACTTGGCTCCAAAAATCTTGGGTAAAACGCTAAGGAAATTTTTCAAAAACATTTAATGACATTCAAT
>NC_046662.1:114449419-114451004 GCF_010883055.1 Belonocnema kinseyi | reverse complement strand
AAAGCGAATTTCCTCCTTGAATACGGTTATAGAGAAAACATCAATTCTCACCGTGTATTTTTCAAATGTACCGCCCATTTTATATCATGTAGTTACGTTCAGATACTCTGGTAATGTATATCAATGTTACAATGTGTTCCCAACCCTGGCGTTGTCACTCTTGCGTGGTATGCACAATGCGCAAGAGACCCTGACAGCCAATGTAGATTCCCAACCATGTAATTCTCGCAGCCAATCAGGGTCTCTTAGTCTCTCATGGATGTAAGAGATATCATTTTATTGTGAACAACCGTTTAAGTTGAACAGGGAGCGAACTCAGCTGATTGCGAGATTTGCGAGGTTAAGTTTTGCAACAATGAATAATGGTAACTATTTTATTTCTGTATTCAGCGTTACAAGCGAGGATGCTCTATGCGAGCTTCGCCAGCATCGCGTGAACGGAGACAGAGTGGCCGAGAGTCCACGGGGAAACACTACGTTGCCAGATGCGAGCTTCTTCGTGAACTCACGAAGGCGGCGAAGCTCGCCGATCAGGACTGCAGGCAGAAATCATGTCGAGTTCATCACTAGCGAGCGCCTACTCGTATCATAGATACGGTATTCGATATCTGAACCGTTCTCCAGAACCATATGCTGAATCATAACGAGGAGGAGAAGGGTTTCTTGGTTGGGGGCGCTCATATAGCAGAATAGAAATTTCATTAGATGGCACTGCGTTACACGCCATATAGTTAAATACATCACATTATTTGTGAGCTTTACTTGAACTTTACTTTAAAATTTTTATTTTACATATGATCTGTAATTGATCTATTTATATATGTTGTTGAAAATTCATACACTTTTTTCAAAAATTCATCTCTAGTAGATAATTTTTTTTTTCTTAAATTATATTTTTAAGTGATTTATAAATTTAGCGAGTTCAAATTTCATCTTTTCGGTTCGAAAGGTTATTACTTTTCATTTAAGACTGAACAGAAATATATTTTTTCATAAATAATACTATGCTTAATGAGCATGAAAAAGATTCACAATTACAAAACCAGACTTCAAAACTACCTACCTTTTCGGCTGATTGGAGAGAAGAAATAATAATTGAAGAAAAGATAGATGAAACATTTAGGGCAGAGCCCGGAACCAGATTGTATCAAAACCTTCTAGTGGAAGAAGTTTTCTTCAACCCATCAGAATTTGGCCCGTATTTTCACCTCATATTTAAAGTCGGAAGAGCCGATTCCAGAGTGGTTGGTGGAAGGGCGCACAATACTGCTGCCGAAAATAGGCAACTTAGCTGACCCGAAGAATTACAGGCCAATAACTTGTCTGAACACGCTTTATAAGATATTCACAGCTATCCTAAATGATAGGACTGTTCGGGCAATTGAACCTGTGTGGCAAGAAATGTATGAACATTTGTTTGAACATTTGTTTGAACATGTTATGAACACAATTTGTTTGATTTACTGGTTTTCGTCGAAAGAGGAAAATGATTAAGAAAAATTTGTTATTCATTAACAAAACAAACAATATTTACCTTCTTTCAGATCTTTAAGTTAACTAAAGAAGAACTGAACTCAGTGCAATA
>NC_046662.1:114417246-114449319 GCF_010883055.1 Belonocnema kinseyi | reverse complement strand
GACACCATGAGCCCACTCCTCTTTTGCCTTACATTATTGCCACTATCTCTAGAACTTCGCCATTCCGACGGGTACTTGTGCGGCAAACCTGCAGATCGAAAGGACAAGGTCACTCATGTATTTTACATGGACGATCTCAAGATCTATGCTAAATTAAAGAGCAACTACATCTAGCTCTAGGGATTGTCGAACGATATACTAAGAAAATTGGAATGGAATTTGGGTTTGGCAAATGCGCCAAGGTTTATTTGAAGCGAGGAAAATTTAATAGCATCCCTGAAGATCCTGAGCTCGTTGATAGAAGCGCTATACGACACCTTTGCGCTAGAGAGACTTATACATACCTGGGCGTACCACAGAGACGCATTCAGGATGTGACATCTAGAAAGGATACTCTCCGAAGCAGATACAAACGTCTCGTCTGACAGATTTGGTCTTCCGAACTGTCGGCGAGGAACAAAGTATCTGCAACGAACATGCTTGCTGTCCCGCTCCTACTTTATTCATTTGGAGTAGTTCCATGGACGAAGAACGAGCTCAGATCCCTTGATATCGGGACAAGAAAGGTTATGCACATGAACAAAAGCATGCATCTTAAGTCTTCCGTCCCGCGACTGTACATCTCACGCCGTCAAGGTGGTCGCGGAATATTAAGTCTTGAATGTCTTCACAACAGGATTATTCCGGGTACAGCACATAGAGTTGCAAATGGAAGAGACCCTCTTCTTAAAATGGTCAGCAATCACGAAGAAGTGGGCAAAGGAGCGTTTCTGTACCTGTATCTCGAATACTCACTTCTGAAAGCCCGGATTAAGAAAGCACAAGAGAAAAAATTTTGTGAACAGCTCCTCGATAGGAGGATGCACGGTATCTTCCACAGAAGTGTGAAGGATCAGTCAATGTCTTGTGAGCTGACGTTTTCTTTCCTTAAATCGCCCGGATTGAAGTCTGGTACGGAGGGTTTCATTTTTGCATGCCAAGACGGTGTCATTTCCACCTTAACATACCGTCTCCACATTTTGAGCCAAGACATTCCTGATGACAGCTGCAGGGCGTGCTATGCACACCCGGAGCATTTAGCTCACATACTATCTAGTTGTCCAACTCACGCGGGAATGACCTACATTCGGCACTAAGAGTGCTTTATTACCATCTCTGTCACTCATACGGCATTAACCTTAACATCGCTCCTCTAAATGCTCCTAGGGAAATCGAGTCGATTGTAGAGAATGGGAAGTGCCACATATACTGGAACTTTATATTCTCGACAATTGTTTCTGTTGCTCACTCGAGTGCTGACATGGTTCTTCTTGACTTCGAGAAGCGAACCATGTTCGTTATCGAATTTTCGGCACCAGCTGAAAAAAACATCGTAACCAAGGAGAATGAAAAGAAAAAGAGATATCGAGACCTTATAAGGGAGTTGTAACGATTGTACCCGGAATATTCTGTTAAACTAATCGTCCTTATCATCGGCGCTCTTGGAGGTGCCAAGCTTTCACTTGCTAATGGCCTAAAAAGCATCCCCGCCTGTCAACAATATGCTAAAACACTTGCTGGAAAAATGCAGAAGGTGGTAGTCCTTGGGTCGCTCCGTGTTCTTAGGGTGCACGAGGCTTTTGCTGGATCTTCGTATTGATTCCTTTACAGACTGTAACCGCCTATCTCATGGTCGTGAGACGTGGTTGTGGCTGAAATTTTACCGCGATTTCGCTGGGAGCGGGTGCGATTTTCCAGATTAGCACCCGCTCCCGGCGAAATCCTGCGGTTGTCCTTATGACAAATTTGTAATTATATATATATATGTGTGTGTGTGTGATATAATTTAAAATAAGTTTGATTTCAACTTTTTTTAAAATGCTAAGCGTAATTGTTAACTTTTTCAATCATGAAATCATTAAGTTTACAACGTGTAATTCTAAAATCTTTTACTATAACAATTTTCCGTTTCAGATTTTCATTTTTTAGGGTATATTTTCCATTTAAAGAATTTTAAAGTGCAGTTTTGAAGGCTTACTTAATAAAAAATTAAAAGCTTTTGCAATTGAAATTTTTTGAGTAAAAACGTTTAAAGTTGATTAACTGTAAATATAAATTCATTAATGATTTTAAAAATTGAACTGTAGTTCGTGCATTCGAAATTGAATGATTTTATGGGGTGATTCTAAATCAGTTAAAATTAAACAATTTAAAGACGTTGACGTTAAAAATTGAACTACTTTAATTCAAAAGACTTAATAGTTAATCAAACGTAAACTTCCGACTGTAACTTTATAAACATTCTGTTGTTTCAGTATAAAATATACTATTTTTAACCTTATCAATTTAAATATTTTTTATTAAGAAAAAGAGCCATTTTTTAGTAGTCAGCAATGTTTGAGTGTTTATTTAAAATGGAGTATTAAAAACTAAACAATTCGAAAGTAAATCGTTTGAAACAGAAAGCCTTGAATCGTTAAAATTTCAGAGAGTTAAACTCACACTTAGAACCTCACAATGTTAATTCTATTGTTCAGTTTAAAAACATTTTTATTTATAAGTAAAAATGTTGAATTTTGTGTGTGAATAACAGATAAAAATGTATACATTTAGAGAAAATGCGAGCAAATTGCGGAAATACTTTAATTTTTATAGCAGAATATTTAGGAATGTTTCAAAACCATAGAAAATTTTGATAAATAAATAACAATTGAATAGTTATGGATTTGAAACAAATTTGAATAAGTTTAAGAGATATTTAGAAGTTTTGAACAAGTTCAAAAATAAGTTGAAACTTTAAAGGATGTCAAAAAATTTAAAACAAAATGTAGAATTTTAAGATTTCAAACAAAAAATTTAAAAGCATTTTGAAAGGTTTCAAAATATTAAAAAAATTTATTTAGATTCCTGATTGAAATCACAACAAATTTCTGATATTCCTAATTTCCCATACTGCTTTTAGTAATAACGTCATTGTGTTCAGTTACTTTTGCAGTAAACGTAATTTTTTTATTCTGAATATGGAAATCGACATAAGTGACGCTTCTTATGGCTTTTCAGCATTCAGTCAAGTTAGGTGTCATTTATATTTCATAGTCAATTATTTTTACAATACAAAGAAGGAAGTTTATCAAGGACTTATGTTAGTGATTGCAAATCAGACTCGGGCAATGGAATATTTGGATGTGATAATGTGCAGCAGTAATGTACGTAATGTACAAGAGTCAAAAATGCTTTCTGAGTTATGAAATTTCCCTGTTTCTAGGTTTGGAGGAAACTTTTTTGCTGGAGTCAACAGGAATCAATAGGATCGCTGCAATTTAAAATGCTTTTGAAGTTAAGACAAATTATTATTACGAGAATATATTTTTTTTATTCGATTTGAAAAGAAATTACATACATTCGGAAAGATTTAAGTTTGCAGTCATTCGGAAACATTCGGCGACATTCGGAAAGGTTCATGGGACAGCTCGACTTTCGGAAAGTAACAGAAGCAAAGTTCACATAGCCTTTTCCACTACGAACTTTTTTTCCCCAGAAAATGACTGTGAAACGTATCTAAGAAGGACTTATACTCTTAAGCGCTGTTTACAAAATTTTCTATTTGAATACGATACTGGAGTTTAAATGTTACAGTTTATTTAAAACAAACAATGACAATACCACTGCTGACACTAAATTATTTATCACGGTCAGAAAAAAAGGCGAGGTTATTGCGGAAAGCTGATAAAGAAAGAGAACAGTGAGGATTATTAGGTTAAAATGGTACAACGCAAGCTTACATACATATATTTTGTGGAACAGAGACGGAACGTATAACCGGTAAACTTCATTCAGGAAAGAAACTCGTATGATGACCATCCACGATGTCAATATGCTTTGGAAGTTTTGAATTTACGTTTTGAACATAAAAACCGGAAATATTTTTTTCAATCAAAATAACTTCATCTCTCACTCACGTACGCGATACACACCCAACAAAATTAAAAAGCAACAATTGGACTTGGACATTTCTTTGGACAATTCCTGTATAGTCTCACCCAAAGGGTCTTTTTCAAAACTCAATGCGTGAAGTATTCACAACGATATAAAAGTACACGACTTATTCGGGACCAAGAGGGATTAGAGGGATCAAGTTGTAAGCATGACTCAGTGTCTCCAGAACGTGGGATTTTTTGGCCCCACCACACTCCCATCTGAGAGAAATATTTTCAAACGTAGCGAGTCGGTTAGCCGGCTCTGCTACATGTTAAGTAGGCCTGCCTCGTGTAGAATCGAAAACACACGAACAAGAAACCGAGCCCCCCGACTTCACGATTCGTTTTCGGTTGCTAACTGGCTGCACTCAGATCCCAGTTAAGTCAAAGCTCAGTTATGTCAACGATCAGATATATAAAAACGCACCGCCCAGTTATTTCACATTTATGGCTGGGTTGGCATCCCCTCCACTTAGTAACACGTGACAGATACACGCGGCCCACGTATAAAGCACACTCCTTCATATTCTCCGACCCAATAGACATTGGTGGGGATACGGGTAATTTGAAATAACCTAACAGTTTACATTTCAAAGGCATTGACCTAACTGGAAGTTGAGTGTATTAGGAGGAGTTACTAAGTAAACTGAATTTTGCAGGGTGTCAACCCTACCGATAGAAATCTCGAGTATTCTCAGGCGAAATAGCCTGGCCGTTTTGAGACTATATGCAGGTTCGATTTGAATGACTTAGTCTCAGAGATAGCCAGAAATTTGGATCCTTTTCAAGGTTTTTTAGAGGACCTTTTAAGAGTGCTGCGACGTTAATATAATGGTCCTTCCGTATTCGTCGCGTACCCGGAGGGCAGAGTTACAGTAGTTGGCTGTCGCTAACCCGACTCTACCTTTTTAAATTTTTCTTCAAATTATTAACACTTTTTTTTAATTGATGAATTTTCTCTTAAGTTATATACTAATATACAATTTTCGAGTTTAATAAAAAAAAGTTGTCTTTTTTGGCGTATCTTATTCCATTTACGAGAAACGTTCTATTAACTCCAATTTTGAACATTTAAAAAAAGTTAGATATCTGACATCATCGAAACCCGTAGATTCCGAATTATTATATTTCAGGCTGTTAACTATGAAATTAAAAAAAAACTATTTCTAGATTTTAATCTGAAAGCTCAACAAAGGGCCCTTGAGTGTAGGCTACTCTATTGAGATAGCCTCTCTGCTTGTTATTCATGATCGAATTCTTATTTCAAGTTCAGCCTCACTGCATGTTATTTATGGTCGTATTTTTATTTCAATTTCGGAAAGGTCCTCGAAACATTTTTTATAATAGGTTTGCTGTATAACCATCAGAGTCATCTTCGATTTTTCCATGACCTCATCTCGGGTGCTGTAACGCGTTCCGCGGAGCGGTTTCTTGAGTCGACCGAATAGGAAAAAGTCACAGGGAGTCAAGTCAGGTGAATTCGGTGGTTGTTGGACGGTATTCGTTTTGCTTGTAGCCAAATTCTCTCGGATAACTATTGCATTGTGCAAAGTCGATGACATTTTTTTGTGAAAAATCGAAACCACACACAAAGATAGATGTACACAATACGGCGTCAATTCGACAAATGTTAATGTATCAAGCTGAAAATTTGAGAGACCGTCAATGACACTTCTACCAATACAACAAAAAAAAAAGAATTGAAATCGACCGAACAAGAGAGAGAAAAACGAGAAAATTGAAAAAATATTGCAACATTTTTTTTACTATTTCCTAAAAGTTTTAAAAGTATGTAAAAGATTTTAAAGCAAAGCTTCGCAATTTTGCCATATTACATAATTAAAAAAAATGAAAAACATAATTCTTATTAAAAGCCCTCTTGTGCAATTGTGTTTCATCACTTTTTAAAATATATATTGTTTTGAAAAATGTACTTTCAAATTTAAGTTAGGTCCGAAAAGATTAGAAACAGAACTTTTTCAAGATTTGTGTGAAAATTTCTAATGATTTTTTATTCAAAAAAATGTACTTTAAGAGAAAATTAAAAAAATGTTTTTGAATATAATAAAGGATTTCCTCAAATTTAAATAAGAGTGTAGAAAATTTTAAAGCGAAATATTTCAATTTGATGAGATTAATAAATTTTTAAAAATCGAGTAAATTTAAGAAATATTTAGAAGAATGAAAGAGAATGAATCGAATTTCTTTAAGTTCCTGGGAAAAATTTAGAAGATTATAAGTCAATTTTTTTACATCTGGAATTAAGTGACGTAATTCTTATTAGGCCTTCTTGTGCAATTTTGTTACACAATTTTTTAAAGTATATGTTGGTTTAAAAAATGTACTTTCAAATTTGAGTAAGTTTAAGAGATATTTATATATTTTTAAAGAATTCGAAAATAATAATCTTTTGAAAATATTTTTAAAGAATTTTGTAAGGTTTTCACGAAAATGAAAAAAATTCTTTTAGGTTCCTAGGAATTGTTAAAATAATGTTGTATTGCGAAAAATTAATTTAAAGATATTATTTTAAACCATTTTATAACATTACTAAAGATTAAAAAAATGGTCAGAGAATCTGAAAAATTTTAAAGATAATTTTTTTTCTTTTTAGGATTAAAAAAATCAGTAACAAAATTTTAAATATTAGAAGATTAGAAAGCCTGACAAGATAAGAAAAAAAGAATTATTTTCCTAATATTCGTGTGAATTTTATTTATGATTTTTCATTTTGAAAAAGTACTTTAAAGGAAAATTAAAGAAGATTTTTAAACACATCAAACGATTTCCTAAAATTTAGAACAAGAATTTAGAAGTTTTTAAAAGCATTATGTTGCAATACGGTAAGATTTAAAAGTTTAAAAAATGTAAATAATCAAGTAAATTCAAGAAATATTTAGTAAAATTGAGGAGATTCAATAAGAATTTAAACTGTAGACGAGTTTTAGAAACGTAGGAGAAACTTATTTAAAAACCGAAAAACCTAAAAATTCTAGTAGAAGAAAAAAGTGATTCGCCTAAAAATTATGTACAATTATCAGTCTTTAAAATTAAAATTATTTTTTAAAATTCACTTCCAAAAATTATTTCCAATCAGAATAATTAATGAAATAAATTTCGAAAAATTTAAAAAAGGTACATCCCTGTATACTTGAAGATATAATTTGTTTACTTGAAATAAGTTGTATGTAATTTAAAAAAAGTTTATTTTAATTATATATAAAATTTGTTAAGTTATTTCTAAAATTTTTGCTACGTTACAAATTGTAGTTTTTAAATACTCTTAAAATTTAATATTTTTATATTCAAATTTGAAAAAAAGATTCCTCAATTCTCAAGTCTGAGTAGTAAGGAAACTGACTTCAATTAAACATCCATAATTAATAAAAAATTTTCATTTTTTCATTTGAGTACAAAAGACTTATCATTTGATAAAAATTTTGTAAGCATTTTTCTATGAAGGTGGTGTGGAAAAAAATTTCATTAAAAAATGTGTAGGATTTTCTAACTCACAATTCCATAAATTTCTAACCTTTCTTATTTTTATTTTTAAATGTATTTTAATCTCATTTATGTTTAGACTGAATCGTATGCTGAAAACCGATAAGAGAAATATCTGTTTCTTTAACTGGTCCATAAAGTTAAGCTAATCTATACAAACGTTATTTAACATTTTAAACAGTTTTTCGTATGATTCGAAAGACGACTGTTCATAGTATTTCACTAACTAATAGGGATATTTTTATAATTTCATTCCAGAAATCTATTCCCAAACGAGTGCCACCGGTCGATGAGGCTGCTGCAGGCAGGGGGATGCCACCCCGGGTCGGGCAGCCAAGTGTCCCCCCTTGGCGGCAGGGTATTATGAAAAAATGTGAGGGCGGTGGCTCTGACGCTCCCCAGAAAGTGCATAAAAAAGTGTAGGAATCGCTGGGTTAGTGTATCGACACGAGCCAGTCGTTTATCGAGAGTAGCCACTCGTTTATATCACACCAATCTCAATAGAGCAGTGACAAGTGCGATCTACACTACTTATTGCTCCATGATACACGACAGAGTCGTGTGGTACTCGCGTGACGCGTTTCCGATCATAAACGATCGAAGCCGAATAAGAACGAACGCGCTCTAAATGAATGAAGATCGCAAATCGCATGCAGTTTTAAATCATACGCGCTTATTTGAGGAGCAAGCGCCAAAAGTAAAAAAAGTACATTTTTTTAAAATTGATATAGGCACAGATTGTATATATTCAGGATCCACGTTTCAACCTTTTCTTAATGAATTTTACATGAATGTTTATAAAACTTTACATAACCACAAAGCCCGATTTCGATATCTTTTTCCATTTTCTATCAGCTGACAGCTGTTGCTACGTATCATGAAGCAATGAGTAGTGTAGATGGCACTACTAACTGCTCTATTGAGATTGGTGTAACATAAACGACTGGTTACTCTCGATAAACGACTGACTCGTATCGAAACACTAACCTGTAGTGTATGAAATTTTTTTTCTATAAACGAACTAGTCTTGTATGCAAAAGCACTCAGTGTTCCAGGATTTTCTCCGTGTATACAGATTACAGTTTTGATTTGAAATTTCACGATTGTTTTTTGCACCAAGTTTGACCCTAGCGCAGAATTAAAAAAAAATATTCTGAAAGTATGTTCATTTGTTATTAAGATACTATACAAAGGCTTACCCCTAGAATTGTTTTGTCCTTTTAAAATCATGAGATTTTTCTTCATAAAATAAATTTTGTTAAATATATTTCACAATAATTTACAATTAAAATTATTTTGAAATGAAAATAAAATTCTAAAAGCTAAATTTTGTAATATTGAGATAAATCTTTTAAGACATTAAAGGTTTTGTAAATTTTTCATATATTAAGAAAGCATATTAGGTCAAGTTAGTAACCTCTTCTATTTTTCTCTTAAACCCCAAAATTGTGATTATAGCCTAAAGAAGCATGAAGAGATGTGTCAAAAAAACCTGTAGAACTTTAAAGATTTTTATTTAATTGGATTTCGCAAAATATTAGGAAAAATTCGAGCCTCCTTCAAAGATGTTTAGAACATTTAGAACTTTGGGAGAAATCAAGAAATATTTTATACATTTTCGGAAATTTTTGCAAGTTTTTAAATATTTCTAATACATTTAAAACGACTAAAATTCCTTAAAATATTTTTAACTGACTAAAATTTTTCTTAAAATTTTGAAAGTCATTCAAGATGTAAAAAATTGACTAATAATCTTCTAAATTTTCCCCAGGAATTTTAAGAAAAATAGTTTTATCTCTTTGAAATATTTTGAAATTCCTTCAAAGCATCCAAATTTTATTTTTTAAATCATTAAAAATCTACATTTCTAAAAAATTTAGAGCTTAAAATTCGTTTTGAATCTCATCCATTCTCCTAAATATTTCTTGAATTAACTCGATTTTTAAATTTTTTTTATAAATCTTACCCAATTAAAACATTTTGCTTTAAAATCTTTTACACTCTTCTTTAAAATTTTATCAAATCCTTTGATATGTTTAAAAACCTTTTTTGTATTTTCTCTTAAAGCAAATTTATTAAAATAAAAAATCGTGTACAATGTCTTCTAATCTTTAAAAATGATTTAAATTTTTCCTGATTTTCTTTAATCCTCAAAATTTATAAAATGGTTTTAAGCTAGATTTTAAAGCTATAATTTTCACGTTATTTAAAGTCTCGGACTCTGTGATCTGAAAGCATAGAATTCGAGGCCTGAGAGCAAAGGAGCGACAACTCATGCTTGAAACTTAGAGAACTATGCTTTAAAAGCAAGGATTTCGAGATCTTGTTTCTCAGAACAAAGCGTAATTAAATCAAGGAACACTGCCATGATTCAATCTCCCAAAATTTTTCTGCGTGTAGGAACCGAAAAGATTTTCTTTTCATTTTCGTGAAACCTTACAAAATTCTTAAGAACTTTATACTAGCTTTAATTGTTTTTCAATGGTTTCAAATTTTCTAAATATCTCTTAAACTTACTCAAATTTGAAAGAACATTTTTTAAACCGACATGTGATCTGGAAATCTTGTAGATTAGTTTTTTTAAAAAGATACAAAATTCTCCAAGGAAGGGAAATGAGGTCTCGAAAGACTTTGGAGTTATGTAGGAGGTAATTCTTTAATTAAGCGTAGCATCCGCTTCGAGTGTACATAAGAAAGTGCTCCCGAGCCTGGAGGCCAGTCGGTTGTATAGACGTTGGATGAGTCATCTCATGCTAAAAATGGTGGCTCTGATCACAGTTCTACCCTCCAAGATTAAATGACGTCCTCGTTATTTTTGCGTAAGGGTGTAGAGGGAGAAGTAGCGTGGTAGATGACGTGAGCTGCAGATGAGGCGGCAGGAGAATGAAAGATAGTAGTCGGCCCTCGGTTTCGGTAGATAACCTTTCCACACGGTCTGGAAAACAGAAGTGTTCAAATTATCCGTCCGATGTCACACATCAATAGTAATCCCAGTATTAGGATGGCTAAACTGGTATATCCTAGTCGTTCCAGCCAGGTTGTACCTGCGGTCCACACCATGAGTGATTACGTCGTGAAGTCAAAAGTGCTTCATAATCTTGCTGGGCTGCTTCTAGAGAATGGGCTGAAAGTTTTAGCAGTTGGAGATTGATGTGATTGCTAGAAAACACAGGTAAAGGTATTTCATTAGCTAAGACTTGTAATTATATTTCCGAAAAGTTGAGTGCTATCTTTTCTTCGACCACAGGTTTTTCTCGGGAGTAGTGTGTGGCCGCAATAACATTTGATGGTTAGTACATTTGATGGTTAGTTTAAGATAATTCAATGGTAGGAGATACCATTGGTATCCAGTGGAAAAACTGTAAATGAAGTTGTTGTTCATTGTGAAATATTTTCTTTCATAAGGTTCTCCTTCTCAGCTGAGTATCCATCCCAGATAGGTACCGTCGAGGTGTATTCGTTGGATGGTCTCCAAGGACTGGCAGTATCTCATGTATCCAGCTTTCTGGCATTTCTTTTCTTTTATTACCGTATAAGAGGTCTTATCTTGTGATACCTCAATGGGTTCGTCTCGTATATCGTCGTATATGTAGTAGTTAAATGAGCTATAAAATGGTAACGTGGTATTTTTGATAACGGTGTACTTGTTCAGGTCCGGCATAGTTGTGTGAATTTCATATATCAATTTAAGATTTACAAGTGCTACGCTAATTGTGCTGATTCGCATATACAAGAAATAGTTATTTTCCGTGAGTGGGTACGGAACTTCTTTGGCAATGTTAGTTTTCACGGACTGAAGAGATCTCATGAAGTTTTCAGGAGAGACGACTTTTGGTGAGAGTATCCCGTTTTTGGCTTCCGCTATTGCTGTTTCCACATTTTTCAATGTGTCTGCGGTTTCCTCCAGGTGTACCTCCATTGCGAGTAGGGAGTTTAATATTTGGTTATCAAATGTCAGAGAATTTATGGAATTGGTCAATAGGCTCGCTGATTCCTCTAGCTTTGTCAGGTCTTCTCGTTAATGGCTTTTTATCTCTTCTATTTTAGAGATGGTGGTTTTCATTAAGCTTGTTTGGTTTTTTATTAAAAGGATGATTCTGCTGGACTTGTTGTACACTTCGTCGATGTCTTTACTGATGTGTTCAGCGTTTCGATTCCTGTCTTCAGGTTACATCCCGGGTGCATGTCACAAATTCGTCTGGTTTCTTTGGTACAGTTTAGTAATTGCTGTATGTCCCATTTTATTTCCTCTAAATTTATGAAGTAGACTGTGCCCCATGTTTCATGATAAATGCGCGCCTTGTATAATTCTTCTTTGGTGACTGAGTTGTCCAGTGGTTGTATGTCGTATGTTCCCGTCGTTAGGTAAATCTGTAAGAGAATGTTTCTTTTATTCGGCGGCTTGGTACCTTTTTATTTAGATAAAATGTCTTAATTGTTCCTGTCCACGTCTGAAGGTAGTGACTGTTTTGGTGTCCATGTTTATTTTTCTGATAGCTAGTGGCTCAGACCAAGAATTTTTTCCTTTCGCACTTATTTGAATTAAAACTAGATCCCCAATCTCGTATGTTTCCTCTTTGCCCGTTCTCCAAACTTTCTTTTGGTTGACTTCTTTTCCTTGTGTGATTTTTTCTCGTGCGTCTTGTATCTGGGCTAAGTTCTTTTCTTTCCTTCGAGCATTGATTTCCTCCGCTGTTTCCTCCATGCGTTTGGCGATTGTATATAGTAATTCTACCGGTGGGTATATGGTAGTGGTGTGCAGACTCTCATTGTAGTTCTTTACTGATAAAAAAAGTTTGGGAGTGGGATCGTTAACCTCTACGGTGTCTGCAAGTCTCTTTAGTGCCCCTATTAGCCATTCTGCTATGCCGTTACTTTCCGGATGAAATACTGATATTCGGACTTGTTGTATGCCTAGATGCTTGAATAGTTCTCCCAGTTTCTTGCTTTGGAATGTCGGCTCGTTATCGGTGACGATCTTTTCCGGCGTTGGGATGGTGTGTAGGAACTGATACATGACAGTGTACACTTCTTCAGTTTTTAATGGTATTATCCACAAATATCTTGTGAGGCTGTTCTCCAATAGCAGGAAATTTCTATCTTCGTACGTTAATTTATAGGTGTTTATGATCTCAAATTGAGATTTAGCAGCTTCTGTTATGACTACATCCGCTCGAATCCGTCTCTCGCTGTGCTTTTTGGCACAGGTGGGACAGGTTTCTATGTAGCGCTGGATTTGCTTGTTCATTTCGGGCCAATAGTGGTTTTGTTGGATTTGACGTATAATCTTATCTATTGCCCAATGCCCGTTCTCGTATGTCCTGGCGATAACGTGTTGTTGCATTTGCACCTTTCTCACGATTTTCGGATACATAAATTTGATTTTGTAGTGCAGCTCGAGTTGCGTTAGCTTTAAAGTCCGGTATATAAAAGATGCTGCCAGATTATAATCTTCTTTTGTGACCCAGTGAGTTATCTCGATGATCCTTGGTTTTTCGGTCCTTTCATCTTCCCAGATTTTGCTTGCCAATTTCAGGATGTCGTCGAAGCTTCTGTAGATTGGTCCGTTGATCTGGAGGTCAGGTTTTGTTGTTCCTTCCATATATACAGGTGGGACTTTGTAAATATAAAGTCTGTTCTGGAAGGTTTCATCTCCTTGGGTCAATGTGATTTTACTATCTCCGCATGCTTGCTTTAATTTGTCCAGCTCATTGGTGAGGTAATCTTGGCCCTCCTTGATTCTTTTTCGGATTTCATCGCTTGGTATTTCCGATAGAATGATACGGGAATTCTTCAGCGATAACGTTGCTGTGTCGTATGTGATGTCTCCTGCCTCCTGAGATGTCGAAGGGGGTTCGTTGTCTGTTGGCTTCTAGGCTCTAGGGTTTGCAGGATTTCATCAAGCAGCTCCATCGCCATTTCGTCGAGTTGTTCCTGGATGATTTTTTCGAGGTTCAATTCTGCCTTATCGGTGATAGGTTCGTTTAATTCCCTTTGCTTTTGAGGATTCTGTGCAGCCTACAGGAGATCTTGTACCGCTTTGTATTCTGTGTGATCGGGATTCATTGGGATATCTTCCCTTTTCTTTACCGGGAATGCTCACCTGAGTGCATCAGCATTTGCATTATGCTTACCCGGTTTATAGATAACCTCTGGATGGTAATCTGTAAGTTTTTACGTGAGTCGGAATAAGCGTGAGGACATGTTGTCGTGCTTGGCGTTCAAAAGTCCTTTAATGGGCTGATGATCCGTGTAGACTTTAAACGTTTACCCATATAGGAGATATGTTTGTATTGTCTTATTCCCCATACGATTGCGAGCAATTCCTTCTCCTTAGTGGAGTAATTGTACTCAGCCGGGTTCAAGCTCTTGCTGGAGAAACTTATTGGGTGCTCTTTAACGTTTTCATCCAGCTGGCTGAGTACGACCCCAATCCTTAGTTCGAGGCGTCGGTGCATAAAATGAAGGGCTTCTTCCAGTCAGGATGTTTTAGAACTGGGTACGTAGTTAACAGAGTTTTTAATCCTGGGAAGGCTTTCTCGCATTCCGTGGTCCAAGTGAAGTCGACATTTTTGCCTTTCAGGTGGTTTAGCGGGTGTGCTATCTTTGCAAAGTTCTTGATGAATTTTCGGTAGTATGAGGCTAACCCCATAAATCGTTCGATTTCCTTAGCGTTCCTAGGTCGAGGCCAGGACTTTGTCTACATTTTTCTTTAGAAGGTTTGATGCCGTCTGGTGCTACCGAGTGTCCGAGATATTCAAGTTCTTTCTCAAGGTACTTGCATTTGTCGGGTTGTAGCACTAACTTCGTTTCACGGAGGTGCTCAAACACTGTTCTCAAATTCCTCATGTGTTCCTCCTCGGTTTTCCCTATCAAAATTAAGTCATCCAAGTATATGAAACAGACCTTTCCTATCAAACCTTGGAGTTTGAAGTTCACCATTCGTTGGTAGGTTGCTGGCACATTGATCAACCCCATTGGCATTCTTAACCATTCCCAATGACGCTTATGCGCGCTGAACGCCGTCTTCTCAATGTCTTCTTATGCCATTGCCACTTGGTAGAATCCATTGGCCATATCAAAGCAGCTCATAATTTTTGCTGATCCCAGCTTGCATATTATTTCCTCTATTGAGGGAAGTGCCTAGTTATCCTGGATGGTATCTTCGTTTAATTTTCGGAAGTTTATTACTAGTCTCCATTTCTGCTTGCCACTGCTGTCCATCTTCTTTTTGACCATACATACGTTGTCTTGGTACGGTGGGAAGGAGGGTCGTATCAAGCCTTTTTCCTCATGTGCTTGGATTTTTCTCTCAATTTCCGGTTGCAGAAGGATTTGGTGTCTGTAAACTGGTACGTTGATGGGCTTATCTGTTTCTATCTTTATTCGGTGCTCCACGTCTGATACTATCGGCATTGGGCCGTTGGAAAGGTAAAAGATATCATTAAATTCGATGAGCAGGTCTTGCATTTCGTCCTTTAGTTTACTTGGAAGGTGGGATAAAGAACTCTTGCTCAATAATTCGTTTATGCTCTCGTAGTTTATCTCGTTACGTTTAGCCGAATAGATCGGGACCGGTTTGAGATCATACCATTCTCTGATATGCTGTTTCCTTTCTTTGTTTGTAGCTTATTGTTGAGAATTTTTGAGATTAGACTTCTGCTGTTGGTTGTCTGTGTGTATTTTATTTTGTGGGAGGTTTGTTCTAGTTTTTTAATTTTTATGTCCTTTTTCTTAATGTCCAGGTTGATTCCTTCGCCATTCGCGTTTATTGTTCGTATGTCTGTTGGGTTCTTGTTTCCCCGGTATATTCCTGGTAGAATACCTTTACCGTAAACTATGTGGTCTCCTTCAGGTAGCTGAACTTCTATGGATGTGCACAATGTTTTTATGTGGAAAATTACTGGGTTGTAGTTCCCTTCCATTGGGATGGAAATATTTGTTAGGTCTAGCGTGTCGTTGATGAAGTTGGTATTCGCCTTGTTAGCTTTTAGCCAGTCGCGGCCCAAAATGCCATCAAACTCTGTCGGGAAGTTATTCCTGACCACGTGAAATCTATAAGCTTGTCCATTGGTGGTGGTGAGTGTACATGCTCCTAAAACCTGGTGTATTCCGTCAACTATTCAAAATCTTTTTCTTTTCTCGGTAGGTATTTTTTCGGGTTTGCATGTTTTCGATAGCAGGCATTGTGTTTTTACGAAGGATTCCTGGCTGCCCGAGTCCACCAATAGTCCTCGCCTGCAAGCGTACCCTCCGAGTTGCAGTCGTACGAAGGGATGTTCTGTTCCTCCTTCTCGTAGGAATACTCTGGTAGGCTGCTGATCGGGTTTTCCTCTCTTATCTGGTAAACGTCCTGCTGCTCGTCTGGCTGGATCTTCTCTGTGGGGTACATTCACCTGGAGGGATGTTTGTTGCCCTGCCAGGTCTTTTGAAAATTTTCCCTTCTCTGCATCTGGCACATTTGGTCTCTTTCTCTTGTCAGTTGGGACAGAGACTTTCCTCTTGAGCCAAATTCTATGGTAAGGGCCTCTCCCAGGTTCTTCACCGTCAATGGAGGCGGAATTCTCATGACTACTCGCTATGCGTCACCTTTCAGCTTCCTTGATCTAATGCCTTTTAATGCATCGGCGAGTAGTGCTTTTTTCATCACCTTGTGTGTCGCAATTCCATAAATGTCGTCTACCAGGTCGCGGACATCGTCCTTGAAAGCTAGCCTGTATGGAGGCTCTAGCACTGGTACGGTTAGCTGTTGTGGTGCTGTTGGGGCGAGGGGCTGTTGGCATGGACCTGAGTCTAGTTGCATTTTTGAGAGGCGATCCTGTGTTTCCTTCGGGGTTGCTTTTATTTCCAGGAGTTGTTTCTCTAGTTCTTCTCTAGAGGCTGTTTGGAGATCCTCGCTGGACAAGAATTTCTTTATATTTAGCATCTTCGGTTGGAGTATCTTCACTTGATGTCAGTGAGGGAAATAGCTGTTGTCGTTAGCGGTCTCGTAAAAATGGACGCTGGCTTTTGAATTATTATGTTGTGATTCGGCTTCACTATCATTCGTAGATTAATGACTCTTGATGCTTGGTACTTGACGGTAATTAAACATTTAATATTGACGGCTCGCTTTTATGAGGTCGAGATTACGCCTCACTTTTTATTTAGTTTCGAACTATTTTCATTTATACGTCGTAATTAACGTATACACTTTTCTTTCGCGTCACATCTTGTTTGCTTCTTAATTCCTTTAAACACGTTGTCAATTAATAATCACTGTCACCAATTTAAAACATTTTCGCAATCCTATATATTCGTTCCGATATTTGTACGGATATGTTGGAAGATGCGCATATGAGAATTCTATATTTTTTTATGAAGCTTCTTTGTCTGTTGACCTTCTTTTCGGGTGTACCTTTTATATTCACTTTAATCTGTTCCTTTATGTGTCGATACTAGTGGAATTAAAGCTTTATGTACTCACCCAAAACAGAAGTATCAACAGCATATTCGTCTTTCCTTTTGTCTATTTCCTCCAAATCTTCCCTCAGGTGAAATGATTGTTGTCAGTTCTCCTGGTCTGCGGGTCTTGCAGAAAACCCCCTTTTAGAGACCCTTCGGGTCTTGAAGAACTTCTTTGGTTCCTTTTTCCTTTTGCTTCAATTTGGTTTCTTGACGGTCAGAGTCCGGGTCCTTGGAAGAAAGGGTCTTTTTCCTTCAACGAATACGTGACTGTCCTGTCACGGTCGCCAAATGGAGTTATGTAGGAGGTAATTCTTTAATTAAGCGTAGCGTCCGCTTCGAGTGTACATAAGAGAGTGCTCCCGAGCCAGGAGGCCAGTCGGTTATATATACGTTGGATGAGTCATCTCATGCTATAAATGGTGGCCCTGATCACAGACATGAAAAAAATTATTTTTTCACTTGAATATTCATCTTTTTTAATAAGAAATTATTATTCTCGTTTGAAGATTGATAATTTAACTGTTTTGTTGAAAATTTGATTATTTTTAGTTGTAAATTTATTTTTTAAACTGATAATGTAACCGTTTTTTGTTGGAAATTTATCTATTTTGTTCAAACTTCATTTTTTTGTTGATGTTTTGAAATTGATTTTTAAAATTTTAAATCTCTGTTTTCGTTAGAAAGTTATTGGATTTGAAAATCGAATTATTTATTTACAAATTCAATTTTTTACTTGAAAATTAAAATATTGTGTTAAAACTTCGATCTTTTTGGGGTTAAAAAATTAGTTTTTAATTGAAAATGTAATTATTGAAATTTTCGCTGAAATATTATCTTTTAAGTTGAAAATTCAATTATGTGGTTCAAATGTCGGGAAAGCTCGGGTTCCGACTCCTGCATTTTTGACTTTACACGAGGCTGCTATTCGCAGCATTTAACAGAGCCGACTCATTGACACGCTGCGTTTGCTTGTATTTCTTCCAAACAGGAAAGCGATGGGGGCCAAAAATTCCCACGTTCTAAAGACACTTTTCAATTCTTTAACCGTTTTTGACCCCCCCCCCCTCCCACGTACAGTTCTGTAATTCTGACGAACACACCCTCTCCTCCTACTATGTGCACGTAAACATATTTAATTAAAATTGAGATAGTATGGATCTTCACAAGCAAGCAGGTCAAAAGGAGTGATGAATTGGCTGAGAATTCGGATTTACTTGAGAAAGTAATCTGTAAATGGTATATATACTAGCAGACCCGGCCACGCGTTGCTGTGGCTCAGTTATAAGACGTTGAATTAATATTATACTATACTATTCAATGTTCAATACGGGATTAAGGATGAAAAGTTATGTAAAAAATGGAAAGTCATACATGGCGCCATCTATTGGTTGGTTAGCCAACCTAGATAATGTAGAATTTTGAAGTGTCGGTTAATAAACTAACTTAGACCTCCATCTGTGAGAAAGTTATGGAACTTACAAATAATTATAACTCTTTGTCCTATAATAAAAATCAAATTTGCAATAAAGAAATATTGAGATAATTAATCGAGATAAAAAGTATCCTATGTCTCAAGTTGGACCAAATTACACACAGTATACAAAGGTTCATTACGATCGGTTCAGTAGTTTCGGAGTTTAGTGGCAAATAACATCGTGTCTCGAGATTTTTCTACATTTAAAGAAAGATATATGTGACCACCCACCTCACGGTCTTAAGACGTGGTCATAAATGAGATTTACCGCGGTTCAACTTGGAGCCTGTTTCATTTTTAGATGACACAGGCTCCCAAAAGGACCATGCAGTTAAATATGATATATTATTTTATTATCTTTAATTATTAATAAATAATAAAAAATTATCACATATCTTCAGCACTGCTTCCTGAAATTTTGATAATAACCTAATCTTATCTCATTTTCTAGACCTCATATTTGAAATAATTTTCTTCAGCGGCAGACCTGTTCGAAGCCATTTTATTTCTCAAAAATGCTGTGTACTGGCTTCTCACGCGGTCATCTCAGACTCGGTATTTGGGCTTGCTTCACAATTAAAAAGAGTTCATAACATCAGAAAAATAATAATTCTGTATTCATAACAATTTCCCTGCTGAAAATAAATATATAGAGTCTCTACCGTTTGAATCATTTTCTATCTTTAAGATTGAAATGGAAAGAACCGATGTATCAAATTTATCCCAGGTCTACCCCTTTGATCATTTTCTATCTTTCTTCCAATCTACAATCACCTCTATTATTTTAAATTCCAATCTTCCTGTCTATGTCTATACGCCAATTATCCACATATATCCTTTTCTTTCCACTCTCTATCCCTATTCTAGTGTTTCTTTCCAAATGAATGCTCAACTTATCCACGCCTATCTTTCTCTATCCATTAGGAAATTCATAGCCTTATTTTTTTGAACCCCAGTCTTTCTATCTAAATTAATCTTCCACTTATCTACCTCTATCCTTTTCTATCCGTTGGCAGTAAGAATTTCGTCTATTTTTTTAAATCCCAGTCTTCCTATCTAAATTAATCATCCCATTATCTACCTCTGTCCTTTTCTATCCGTTGGCAATAACAAATTTCGCCTATCCTTTTTAATTCATATTTTCTTGTTTAAGTGAATCCATTTCCATCTTTGCTTAAGTATAAGATGGCCCAATCTTCCTGAATCTCAGTCTTTCTATCTAAATGAATTCAAAGCTTATCCACCTCTATCCTTTTCTATCCGTTGGGCAAACCAAAATTTCGTCTATCTTTTTGAATGCCTATTTTCCTATCCGAGTGAATCCATTTGCATCTTTTTTTGAATATGAGATAGCCCTATCTTCTTAAATCCTAGTCGCTCTATCCAAACGAATCCTCCGCGTATCCACTTCTATCATTAGCGAGGCGCGCGCTGCTTGACGTACATGCCTGACTTATAGACCGTGAGCTCACAACGAAAATGGGAACGTGATACGGATGAGGCCAATTTTCACATGGAATGTTCGTCTGATGATGAGGAACGTAAAAATGGGTGTCTGGAAGTTGTGAGTGGATGCGTTTACCTGTGGCGACCAGTCAAAGGTGCGAATTTTTAGCAGTTAACTAACGTGACTCGGATAAGGTTGAAAATTGGTACTCTATTACAGGTGTACTCCAAGATGAATAAGAAGTATTTGATCCAAATGTTAATATTTACCAAGTTATTCGCATTTTCCCATTATTTCCCATTTTTTCTATCACCTGCTGTATCATTAGCAATTTAAAAGAAGGTGTACTCAAAATTAGTACACGAATAAAGTAAGTATTGTGCAAAGAATTGGCGTCAGCCACTTTTAGTTAAAACAGTAACTTATTCTGCCAAAAATAATCATAATCAGTGTCACGTTCTCAGCTTCTGATTATCGTAGAAAATTTTAATAAAGGTGAATATGATTATAAAAATTAAACAACAAAATCGCTTTACTTTAAAATATCCATTATTTATTATTGTTAAAGTTTATGTTTTGTCTCCGAGATACGTTCGATCTTTATTACCGTGACGAATGTCAAGTTTCCCACACCCAGCGTGGTTCATAGGCGTAGGCATTAAATATGCATTAAAAATGGGGAAAAGAAGGAAAAATGCGAATAACTCGGTAAATCTTAACATTTTGATAAAATGCTTCTTATTCATCTTGTAGTATACCTGTAATAGAGTGGGCCAACTTTTATTTCAAACTTTTTCCTGTAAAATCAATTTCAAGAAATTTCACCTGAATGTCCGGCGACCTCGAAGCCGCCTGGCAACATTTTTGCATCCAGCTAAGTGCCTAGCAATGCGCAGGTGCTATTTTTAATGTCAGCCCCTACATGTACACCAACTTTCAACCTTATCCGAGTCACGTTAGTTAACTGCAAAAAATTCGCACCTTTGACAGGTCGCCACAGGTAAACGCATCCACTCACACCTGTCAGGCACCCATTTTTACATTCCTCATCATCAGACGAGCATCTCATGTGAAAATTGGCCTTATCCGTATCACGTTCCAATTTACGTTGTGGCCCACGGTCTATTAGTACCGCCAGGTTCCAGTAGGTGGTTGACTCTTAAAGTCAGACACAACTGAAATCATTTACCCCGTCTATAACTGGAGGGTCAGCAAACGCACTTGCAGAGTTTGAACTTCAACTAGTGAGTCTTAAAGCTAAAGAATTCCATACGTTTCAATCTTTTTGACAATTTTTACTTCCAGCAGGATAGAAATTATAATTCAATTTATAATATTGGAAATAATATGGCCTGGTTGAACATCAATCTCGACATGAGTCTCTCAAGTCTCAAAATAATGCAAAGGTTCGTAATCCTAAAATCGACCAGGGCTCTAATAATAATGGCCTCGACTTATTTATAATAAAAAAATCTTAAATCCTAACCTAAAACTCGAAACCTAAACTAAATCCGAAAAGGTTGGCTTCCCTGCTTGGGACTCAATGAGAGGCAATTAAAAAAAAAACTAAGAATCTCTAATTCAAACCTAGGTTCAAGTTATTTTTACCCAATACATCTAGTTTGTGAAATCTTTGAAAAGGTGTGTAATAGTGTATACTATAGTATTAGTTAAAATCGGTGTGCCTATCCCATTGCGACTCGGCTACCAAGTAGACCAGCTGAAAGGGATTCAAAATAAAAAATTGTAAAATTTTGAAGTTATGTAGGGAAGGTTAGGAATTCAGAATCTACGGGTTTCGATTATTTTAGACATCTTACTTTTTCTTTTTGATGTTTAACATTGGAATGAATATATCGTATCTCGTAAATGGAATGAGATACGCTAAAAGATCGGAATGTTCCAGGAACGATCCACTGGGACCTGTGAGGAACCTACCATTATTGTTATTCTTAATAACAATTATCTCGTAAACCGTAAGAGATAGATAAAAATCGATGTCATTTTTTAGTTTTGAGTACTGTATATACTACATTGTAATATTGTATCTATATCATAAACTGACATTCATTTTGACCTATTACTTACGGTTTATCAGATATTAATTGATAACAATAACAATAACGATAATTTATTCTTTGAACGTTTCAGTGGAATGTTCCTGGATAGTTCCCAAGTGGCGGACATTTTACACCTTCAGGGAACGTTCCTGGGACGTCCCAATGGAACGTTCAGAATGTTCCCGCAGAACGTTGCTGGAATGTTCCGTGCTACTAGGGTAAGTTATAATTATAAATATTTATAATGAGGTAATTAATAAATTAAACAAAAGTGTTAATAATTTGAAGAAAATTCTAAACAGGGAGTCGGTTTGGTTGCGGCAAGCTACTGTAAATAACTCTGCCCACCCGGTACGTCTCAGTGCCGTTTAGGTTCTGAAAATCAGGACAAACAGTCACTGAAACGGCACTGACGGCCCAGTGCCGTTCACCAGTGCTTTTTCAGTGCTTTTTCATTGGCAGGGTTGCTTCAATAAAACTCAAAGTAATTATTCCCGAAAGTTTAATAATGATTTAAACTCATATTCCTGAACTAAAATCAAAATGCAAACACTAAATTAGTAATTATCCATGACTAGTCATAGCCTAATCTATTCCGTTACCCTATTGATAGAAAATCTCAGAATATTCTCAGGCGAAATAGCCTGGCCAATTTCAGACTGTCTGTAGGGTTGATTTGAATTATTTCGTTTCACGCGATAGTCAGAGACATTTTGGGTCCAAAGTTATGTACAGTAGTTGTCCGTCACCAACTCGACTCCCTTCTTAAATCTTTCTTTAAATTATTAACAATTTTTTTTTAATTGTTGCATTTTCTCATTATACGTATTTTATAATTATAACTTATATACCTATATACTAGTTTGAAGTTTGATACGAGGTAAAACCAGGTAGGGAAATCGGGAGTTGGCGTGCGAAGATAAGGGTTAAGACACAGTTAAAATAATAAGCTGTAACATTATTAGTCACTTGCATGGTGGTAACGAGTACCCATTATATGGGTGGCGAATTGGCAAAAGATGCTTATATTGCGGAAGCTGAAGAAATGTCGCGGCTTCGTGGCGGGGCGAAGTGACGACCAATGTCGTGAAGGCTTGGCGGTCGTAGGTGAGAAAAGCGTGATGGCGAACTTTGAGACGATGCACTCTGACACAGGACTACGTTTGAACTGATTAGTGTGAGCGCGATTCCCGACTGACGATTAGGGAGCTTCGTCGCTCGGGGCTTTGGAACCCGTCAGGGGGTTCCGCCTTATCTCGCCCGTGGTCCAACAACCCTTTTACATGAGGCCACGATTAGTTGGTTTAAATGTAACACATTTATTACACCCCTCTCCCCCACGGGGGTTCAGGTATGTAGCTGAAATTTCCTTGATGTTGGTGTCCAATTCTGATGCAGTCTCAAAAAAAGGTTCTTTTCTGGAGGTTTAACTTAATAATCTTAAATCTATTCAGTGAGAATGTTTTGGATGCATTATCAGTAAATCTGTCTATTTAAGTCTGAAGTTCTAAAGTTGCTAGATTTAAATTATCTTTCGTTGTCAAAATGGTTATATTGTATGTGAATCAATTCCAGTGGTAAAATTCGTGAATTTGCTATTTTCGTTTTTTACAATTCTCACTAGTTTTGTGCTTGGAGTTTCTGTTCTCTCGTTATTTTTTCACTCCAGGTCCTATTCCATGGTTATCTTCTTTCTGAAACAAATATAAAAAGAAAACGAACAACCTATCCGTGTAGTCAAATGTCGTGGAAATTACTTGTCCTTGTAGTCGATTGTTCTTTGACTTTATTATTTTTTTTTTAATTGGGTAGGTGTTGTTTTATAAACTTATAAAAATTGTCAATCTTCAAACTGTGTAATTTAGTTTATTAAAAAACAGTCAGAGTAGTTTGTTTCGTGTTATAAGATGTTGAGTTCTGTTTTTTACTTTTAGTACTTTGGTACTTTAATTTTTCTGAAAGTTAAAGTTTCGTTCTGTCTAATTTTGTTCTTAAGATCTAATGAGTCACATTATTTAGCTGTATTTGAGTCAGTCTTTGAGTTTTAAGTAAGATTTTATATTCTTAACGCTATTGATCCCTTGCCATTCTGCCACTATTAATTTTAAATTTTCTAGATTAAATTTTAAGATTTAGAACGCCTATGTGCCATGATTTGTCTTTACATTTTCTAATTTGAAATCATTTATATTGCATTCTCTAGTGCTTTTTCCTTTAAGGTTTTTTAAATCATATATAGATGGGGACATTTTCTTTTTGATAATGAATGGTCCTTCGTACTTATCGTAAGGCTTACCTGCTTTTTTATCTATCTCATTTCATAGTTTCGTTAGTACTTTTAGTACCCTATCTCCTATTTTATATTCTATCGGTCTTCTCAAATTAAAACTATTCCCTTGTCTTTTATTTGCTACGTACACATTTTTCTGGACTTCTTCTTTTAAAATTTGTAGCCTTCCAACTCTGTCTGTCCATTTGTCTACGCTTTGAAACTCTATTTCCCTTTCGAAATTTTCTCTTATGGACTGCAGTGGTTCTAATTTGCGACCTAAGTTTTAAAAAGCTGAGGTGAACTGGGTTGACAAATTTTTGCTAGTGGTTATTGCAAACTGAAAATCATCTATATGTTCGTCCCAGTTGGAATGATTGTTATCAAGGTAGGTTTTAATTCTTTGTTTAATCGTTCTGTTATAACGTTCTGTCGGGTTCGCTTGGGTATAGTATTTTGGCGTTTTCGTGTGCCTGATTCCGAATTTTTCGGTTAATTCTCTTAAGGTTTTGTTGATAAATTCAGTGCCATTATCGGTGTGGAGTATCCGCGGTGTTCTCCAAAGCGAAGTAACGCGTTTATGAAATTCTTATTCTATTGCAATTCCGTTAGCTTTTGAATCGGTATTATTTCAACCCATTTTGTAAATAAATCTACAAAGACTAAAATGTAACAGGGTTTTCTCTTTTTAGAAATCGGTAAGGGTCCCATGATATCTGCAACAATTATGGTCCATTGTTCTTCCAAGATTCTTATTCCCATTTGTCCTATTTTCGGTTGATTACCCGGTTTGGTTCTTTGACTTGTATTAAATTTTTTTCGTGTTTGATTATCTCCGAATACATCTCTGGCCAGAATTAGTACTTGGAAATTCTTGCTTGCGTTTTTTCGGAACCTATGTGTCCTGCTTGTATACCGGCATGGTTTTCTTTTAGAACATGAATTCGTAATTTTTTAGGTTCGACGAGTTTCCATGGATTAGAGTCTGGTAAGAGAGTAGATTTTAGTGGGCCAGTTCTGTAAAATAGAGTTGCGAAACTCTAATTCGCCATTTGTCGTATTCTTCCGGTTGTTTTTACTTGTCTGATTTTTGTTGTGGCCCAGTGGGGTTTTTTAGTTTATGGAGCCACTTGAGCGCTAAGGGATCTGTGATTTCTTTAAAACTATAATCCTTCAAATACGGCCTAAACTTCCGTATGGCCCAAACTTCAGCTAGGCATTCTTTTTCGAATACCGAATACCGAGACTGCACCGTTTAAGCTTTTGCTCGTGTATGCTATAACGTAATTAACACCATCAATTATTTGTGTAAGAGCGGCTCCCAGCCCTGTGTTACTCACGCCAGTTTCAAGTCTCCAATATTCCCGGAACCTGGATGGAAACCTGAGATGCCTCCAGAGCCAGGTATGACTCCGGATCATTTTCTCTAGGCTTTGCGAACGAACTTAGTAGCCAGGAGCTATAATTGGGTCTGCACCAATAATTCTTTTGTTGTAGGAAGTCCTCACATCGCTTAACAGAGCACTTGACGCTTAAAGCACTAGACTGAGAGGCCAGCCTCCTAGACTTGTTGCCGTATGTTTTGCCAATGCGGACACTCTCGCTCCAGAGAGGACGAGAGCTTCCTTATTTACCGGAATTGCTACGGAGCTGCCCTGCAGATATTTTTTTCTATTAGTTACAGTGCACTCATTGAGCCGCCCCTGCATCCTTCTCTCAAACTGGCACCACGAGCGGAAACAGTGGCTCGAGATTCGAACAAACCAATCCCAGGACAGCGCTGAGCAAGCAGCCAATCAGCGACGTACCGGGAAACTCGCCCAAAGGAGACGAGACCACGAGCTCGACGACGAACACGCCACGCTCTCTTTCGTTCGGTAGCCACGAGCTGAGTGTCAGTCGCGCTTGCTAGCTTCAATTTTTTTTATGTTCTTTTGCTATCGAAGTACCACGTTTAAAATTAGCGAATTTGAGTCGGTATGAGTCCCTTGAATAATGGTAACCGCGCTGCGGATCCTTGCGGATCCTCATGTTCGGAGTTTGAGCTTGGTTTTAGCGTTGATACCGATTTTAGAGATTTTCCGAACATGAGGAACCTCCCGGGTCTCTGAAAATGATAGTTCTTTTTAATACCCGTTTTTGATACGTGATAAATATAGAAAAATCGGTCCACATCGTATTCTATTTTGGTCTGTCTCTTTGCCAGATCCGGGTGAACCATGTCTGTTACGATTTAGTATTAATTCCTAAAATTATCAATGTTTGGGTTGGATTTTCTTATTGTAGTTCTCACTTCTACAAAATCAAAATGGCCGTTACTAGAATTATTTCTAATGGTGATTTAAGCTTGTTAGCCGTACCTTAACGCTTGTCATTTTGTAACTATCGAGGATTTAGCCGTGTGTAAAGTTGTCATTTCCGGTCATTTGTTTCAGATTAGGTGGAACACTATGTTTAAGTAGGGTACCTTACTGATTACGTTAGCCCTTGGAGAATCGGCCGTTAGATCGAGCACACATTATTTTCTAAATTTAGAGATCACGGGAAAATTGCCCCTTTGTAAAGTTTTTTTATTTACGAGTAGGATGTAAAATAAGGTAAAATTTAATATATTGGGGAACTGTTTTTATTTTCCGACTGATCGACCTCCTCTACCATCACTCGTCAGAAGGCTGAATCTAGCTAGGGACCAGAAACCCCACCCACGTCCCTTTGAGTAATTGTTGCATAATCTGGTTGGCACAATCTGGTTGGCCTCATCTTGTTTTAATCCCCTATTCCATTGTTTATCTTTTTAAAGTAATCTGTTCATCGGTTATATTATTTCGGCCATGTGTGGAATGAATTTTATATACCAATTTGCCACCCTCATTATGCACTGTAATTTTTTAATATTTTTAGGCTTAGGGAATTCTTATTTCGGTTGGATTTTTTCGTCGTCTCTTTGAAATCCTTTATCGTTAACTTTAAAGCCTAAATATTTAATTTCTGAGCAGCTGAATTCACATTTTCCGGACAGATCGTTCAACTTGCATTATTTATTTTATCTAGTACAAAGTTCAAGTATTTTGAATGGTCATCAAAATTTTGAATTACAATTAAAATGTCTTCTAAATAACAAAAAAATTTGGTTTCATGTCTGGAGTGATAAATTTGTCCATAAGTCTCTGGAAAGTGGCTGGAGCATTGGTCAGACAAAATGGCATCCTTTTAAATTAATACATGCCCTTTCCAGGGACTGTGAATGCTGTGATTGGTTCTGAACTTCTTCTGGCGGAATTTGCAACTAAGCTAATTTTAAATAAATTTTGCTGATCTCAAAGTGTCTAGTATTTCTGTCATGAGTGGGATTGGGTAGAGGTCTTTTTTGTGTAATATTGTTAACCTTTTAAAATCTAAACAGAATCTATAGTCTTCACCTGCTTTTTTTATCATCACTATAGGATATGACCAATCCGAACAAGGGGGATCTATTATGTCCTGTTCTTATAATTTGTTTACTGTTTCGTAAAATATTCCCTTTATTTTATGGCTTACGTGGTAATATGGCTATTTAATTAGGTCATGGCTCTGTGCGTCTATTTTATGTTGCGTTAAATGAGTTTCCCTATGTTCTTTCCCCGAGTCAATTTTAATTTTATTCTCAAGGAGTTTTTTTAATTGACATTTTTGGTTTTCGTTAAGCTCAACAATATCTTCACAAATGTTCGCTGAACCAATATCTTGTTCATTGATTTTTTTAAAACTATCCGCAATATTATTTTATTTAATCGCCTTATTTTTAAAAGAAACCCATTTGTTTCTATTTGGCGCTTTCTAATATCTCATTGGCTTTCCAAAATTCAGGTTTTGATTCTTTCTGATTGGTACCTTTGTTATTCTTCCAAAGATTACAATCGCTATTTTTATATTGGTTCTCGTATTTGATATTATAATAAATTTTTTCTAAATTATTTTTCGTACCCTTTTTCCTAATTCAAGGCTTACCTAAATTAAGTGAGTCGTTTGTGCTGGAGTCGTAGCTAGTGTCTAGGATGGGGATGCTCTCTGGGGATTGGAATTTGTTGCTAGTAGAGATGCTTATTAGGTTAGGGATATCTTTTGTGGGATTTGTTGCCGAAATTCGGGTGTTTTTGGTTTTTGGGGATTGGTTATGATTGATAGCTACTAGGGGAATTTCGCTATCTTTTACTGTCGGACTATTTTTGGTAAGTTCTCTAATACTTTTAAAGTTAACACTACCTCCGTATTTCGATTTATTATTATTATTGTTATTTCCCTTATTTTCCGATAATACTTTATTTCTAATATTCCCCCCTTTATTTGCCTTATTTTCTTTTCCTATAATGTCAGACTTATTTTCTATTCTAACCTCGGTTATTGGGATGGGTAGTGCGTTTAGATAAGCTTTTCTAGGATAGCATGTGGGGGGACTCCCTGATAACCACCAGGTTTTCTGAGTCATAGCTTAAGGTCATCCGTAGGGCTTTTAGCATATCTGTACCTATAATACTTACGAATTTTAGTTTGGGGACTAACCTGCACATTAGGGGTTTCGCTCTATTCCCGATTTTAATTTGTAATTACTACTTGTCCAATGATATCGAACGTTTCACCGTTCGCGACTATTAATTTTCGCGAGAAGGGTTTAAGAATAGAAAATTTTAAATTCTGAATTTTTTCCAGCTATTCCTTGCCAGTGTATGTTTTGGTATTAGTTGATAATATTTTTGGCTCTAATACATGCCCCTTCGGTTTCCCTGGTTATATGCGTAATATGGGCGTTCCCTTTTAAAATTTCCTGTTAAGCCACAATGATAACAATTTAAATTTGTTATGTCCTCATTAGTTTTTGTATTTGAGCCTTGTTTTTTGTCAGAGTTAGGACTTTTTTTGTCTTGAGAGTCTCTGTTAGTATTGTTGCCCGGTTTTCTATTTGTAATCCCAAAGTTCGATTTTTGTTCGATATTATTATTATGCCCTGAATTATTTTCCGTTTTTTCTGCAGGAAATTCAATCATTGGGTTAATTTGACCCTGATTTGAGACTATCGTCATTTTGTTAAACATTGGTAACATCTGGTAGTAGGGGTTGTATTTGTATATGGGTCTATTATTTGTGATTCTAGGTTCGGAATTTTATTGGGAACCAGTTGGGAATTTAGTTCTGAAATTAGGTCTAGAATTTTGTTGATATTGGCCTGGGAAGTTAGAAATGGAAATCCAAATGATGGAAATGGAAATTGATTTTTGTATTTTTTTACCCTGGTTATTTTGGTTTTGGTTTTCGTTTTGATTATCCTTTTAATTATTTTAATTTCCCCTTAAATCTTTATTATTATCCAAATTATCTCTATCCTCGTTACTGTTGTTACGTTTCAGTTCATTTTTGTCTTCGATTTTAGGTTCAGTAATTTGTAAAAGTTGCCCCCGAATTTTTCATTTGGCTATCTCAGTTTCCCATTGATCTATTTAATATTTTTGGGTTGTCGCCCTACTTTGTTGTAATTCGTTATTCAGATCGGTGTTTTGGTTTAGAAGTGCGGCGGCACCTTCCAAATCTAGGTTATCGTGGTTGCTTTCCGGTATGTTTGGGTTAGGCATTTTATATTTTATCGTACCTGATCTGAATTTCATTAATTCTCTAGTAAAGTTAAAATTCCCATTTGTGAGACACCCTATACGAACATCCACTGCGCTTATTAAATGAGGAAATTCTTTTTAATTTGTGGTAATTTGATTGGTTTTATAATAATGAGACATTCTATGACGCTTCCAAAACGGGTTTCCGAATTTCGTTTTATTTTCGACAAGAACATTACAAGTTATTTCGATGTATTCTAATTTAGACTTTAATTCGATATTAAATTGTCAAAGAGTTTGAAAATGTGTTTATTTTTGTTGTCGAACGCTTTGTTTACGATATACGTCTCGTGAACTTCCCGCAAATCGCAATGCCACGGATCGCTAACATGCGAACCTAATTGCGCGAATAAAAGTGTTGCCTCGTTTGGCGATTAAAATACTTGGTTAGGATTGAAATCATGATGCTTTTCCTTTTAGATTGTGTTATTTTCCTAGCTATCCGTGATCTTTCTTTTTATTTCACTCATAGTTTTGTTCTTTTAAAAGTAGAGATCCCTGGATTAACAGACTAGCAACCAATGCGAGATTCCCACATGATTAACACCATCTGCAACAAATATCAAACAAAAGAGGAAATACTATAAAGGCATCGAACATCATATGTATATATCAATAAATAAATGTGACACATAGTCATGGGCACTTAGCAGTCATTGGTTATGCATAAATAAATCATTTTCGAATTCAATAGTCACAGGTATAAATCACAATTATTGGTGACGTATAAATAAATCATTTTAGAATTCAACAGTCACAGGTATAAATCACAGGTATATATAAAACATGAGTATGCATAGATTATTTTAAACTTAAAAATCAATCCCAAAATGTCAAGGCCATAAAGATCAATGGCATGCAAAATGTGAGTGGAGTCAAGTTTAGAGTAAGTCAAATTTGTAAATTTTTTTAGTTGTATCTCTGATTCTCGGCAGGTTTGGTATTTGTGATAGGAAAAATGTGAGATGTATGGTATAGGCACCAGGTGATACGAGGTAAACCCAGGGAGAAAAATCGGGAGTTGGCGTTCCGAGATGAGGGTTAAGACATATTGAAACGAGCGAGTAAAATAATAAGGAGTAACTTTATGAGTCACTTACATGGTGATAACGAGTGCATGATGGCGAACTTTGAGACGATGCACCTTAGCACAGGACTAGGATCGAACTGATTAGCGTGACTGCGAGTCCCGACTGACGATTAGAGAGCTTTCTTGCTCGGAACTTCGGGACCTCTCGGGGGGTTCTGCCTTATCTCGCCCGCGGTCCGACAACCCTTTTACATGGGGCCGCGACGAGTCGGTTTAAATGTAACAGATCTGTTACAGGTTGAATTAAAAAATGTTGTCTGTTTTGGCTGTTAAATTTAAAATAGCCTCTTTGCTTGTTATTTATGATCGAATTCTTATTTCAAGTTCAGCCTCTCAGCTTGTTATTAATGATCGTATTCTTGTTTCAATTTTGCAAAGGATATTTTAAAGCCTTCAGACTATTTAAATGAGCTACCTGGACCTTTAAAAATATGTACCTAAATTGTAATCTCCAACCTGATATTTTTATTTCGATAGAATTCGTGCTTAGCTCACCTAAACCTACTGTCTCTAAATTCACTTTAATAATTACTGCTAAGAGGAAAATTATCTAAATGAAGTAAACAATGTGGCACGAAAGGATAGTTTTAAAATCGAGTAACAGGATCACATTAATATTTCTTAAATTGAGCATACAAAATAATTCAAAAACCAATAATCTTAACAAAGGTTATTAATGCTATCATAAAAAATATACATAATTCGCGACCCTTGAAGTTCCTATAAATTCCACTTAAAAAAAGGATTGAGGCAAGGAGAAAGTTGTTGACTGAGTAACTCTTGAAGAAGGGAATTGGGATATATTTTTTAACATTAACATAAATTCGGAGCAAAACCATATCTGTAATAGTCCTGTATTGATAACCACGTGAGGGGCTTCTGAAAAAAACCCAGAGTGCAGACATATATTTTAATAGCAATGAGATTGTATATATGACGTATATAATTAAAAATTTGTCATAATGACAACCGCAGAATTTCGCCGGGAGCGAGAGCTAATCTGAAAAATTGCACCCGCTTCCAGCGAAATCTTGGGTCACGGAGTGACCCAAGAACAACCGCCTTCTGCATTTTTCCCGCAAGTCTTCTAGCATATTGTTGACACGCAGGGATGCTTTTTAGGCTATTAGCAAGTGAAAGCTTGGCAGCTCCAAGAGCGCCGATGATAAGGACGATCAGTTTAACAG
>NC_046662.1:114411078-114417146 GCF_010883055.1 Belonocnema kinseyi | reverse complement strand
TTCCCACGAGAAGCTAGGGAAAGGGGTTCGTCCATCTTTGTAGAGCCCCGCATGCAAGGATAAGGCTGCTTACTCTGAGAGGTCGCCCGGTATCCCAGAGTCGCCGTTCTAGACACCTCACGCAGGTGCCATTCAGCTTTCAACACTAGGTTAACACTCGTAAAAGGAGCTCACTTATTAATTAAATCGGGTTTCAGGGCAAAAATCAACTCTAGACTGCATCACATGGCCAAATGAGTTTAGTAGATATGCTCAAAAAGGATTCAGTACAAAATTAATGCATTTTGGGGCACACTCGAGTGGGGGCTCAGTTCAATAATTTTGTACACCAAAATTCACCATTGGTGATATCTAAAAAAAATAACAGTATATATTTTGGGTTCTATCCGGCATTTTAAGCAGGGATAACAGCTTTAGTAATGTCGCGTTGAAATTCGTGAAAGCAAGGTCCACCCTACCAATAGACATCTCTGAGTATATTCTAAAGATTCTCTAGGGTCAGAGAGGCTCAGAGAAATTCTCCGCAGGCACTCAGGTAGATATATTTAAACGTCCTGGTAGCTCTTGTAAATGTTTTAAAAGCTTTAAAATATCCTTTTCGAAATTGAAATAGAAATATGACCATAAATCAGAAGCAGAGATGCTGAAATTGAAATAAGAATTCGATCACAAATAACAAGCAGAGAGGCTATATCAATAAAGTAACCGACAATCACAGACAGAGTAACCGGCACATTATAAATAAGTATCAAAAGAAAATTCATCAATTAAAAACAATTGTTAATAATTTGAAGAGAAATTTAAAAAGGGAGAGTCGGGTTAGCGACGACCAACTATTGTAAATAACTCTACCCGCCCGGTATGTGACGAATACAAAAGGAACATTATATTACCGCCGCAACACTCTTAAAAGGACCACTAAAAGGACATTGAAAAGGACCCAAATCTCTCAAACTATCTCAAAGACTAAATCATTCAAATCGACTCTGCTTATAGGCTCAAATGGGCCAGGCTATTTTGCTTGAGAATACTCAGAGATTTTTATCGGTCGAGTAGGCACCGGTTATTTTTATTTAAGACAGCATTTCTTTATAGAAGATCAACGGATTTCATAATATTAAGGAATAGGCCTGATTTTTTTTCTTATAGTTTACCAAGGGTGAAATCTGTAAATTTTGGTTCTTTGAAATCCAAAAGAATTACAATATTAGGGCATTGAAGGTCGTGGAGGTTTCGTAGGCTGTCAAGAAAAATAGAAAGTTGCTCAACAGTGGCAACGGGCGAACAGTACATTGCAAGTAAGATTTGCGGTACAGATTTTTTCATTACTTTGACGCCTCCCTAATAGCATTAAATGTTCCACTGGGATCTGAGGGAAACTTCAATTATTGTTCTTTTCAACAGCAATTATCTCGTAAACCGGAAGAGATAGGTAAAAATGGATGTCATTTTTTATTTTTGAGTACCACCTATAGTTCATTGTAATATGATAGATATAATATGTCAAGCTCCGAATTGGCGCTAAGTTAATATTCGAAACGTGTAGAGATCTGGCTGCACTCATACAAGCACTCCACCCTCTCTTTGGCCAATGGGATCATCTCTAAAAACGTCTAATTGATTCTCATACAAAATATGATTGCGTGGCGGACCGAATGAACTGAAAGGATACGCCACAAAGTACCCTTATAGTATCCACATAGTATCTTTTCCGCATCATGTAACAAAAATTTAAACAAACAAAAAAAACAGTAAGATGAGCCTTTAATTAATTGCAATTTGGATTGTACGTTGAATTTTCTGTGTAAAGGTCACGGATTAATTGTAATTTTTTTTTTCAGCGTTAAAAAATTTTAAAAATACCTGTCATTAACATATACTGAAGGCGAATTTAAGCGCATCTTCTTTAAGTAGCAGCATACTACTTAAGTGACTATGAATGCGCTTGAAGTCACCTTTAGTAGGAATTATGATATTTTGTTTAATTTTTAACGCTGCAAAAAAACTACTGCAATTATTCCGTGACATTTTAATGGAAAATTTAACATAGAATTCGAATTTCAACGAGTTAAATGTCCATCTTTATATTCTTCAAAGTTTTTTTTGCATAATACTCAAGCGATACTAGGTGGATAATACAAGCGTACGCTGTAGCATATCCTTTCCGTTTATTCGGTCCACCAGCATGACCCAACAAATCGTGGTCCCGCCAATTCAATTCTCAAATGATTGATTTCTTTTACTTGTGCGTGGCGGGACCATGGTTTGTTGGATTGTGGTACGCCAGGGTGTTCGGAAGGATGGGCTTCAACTATCGACATATAGTACTGGAGCGCTGGCTATGGCTGTCAGAAGTGGAATAGGGAATAGAAAGAGAGGACAAATCGAGAAAGTCAACCTGTCCTTTTTTAAGGATTGTGATTGGTGATTGGTCAGTTGATCCTTTTCAAATAAAAGCAGATGAAAGATGAGTAGAACCAATCACCATCCTTAGAAAAAGACAGGTTGACTTTCTAGATTTGTTCTCTCTTTTTGTTCCCTAGTCCCCTTTCGACAGCCGTAGCCAACGGTTCAGTACTCTGCCGTCTCAAATTCAAAAGTCGTATCTACACATTTTGTCGAAAATGAGTTATGGTAATGGACGTGTTTCTTATGACCTGCGAAATTTTGTTGTATAACTAATAATTAGCCTATATGTTGCGAAAATTCCTATTTAATGGAAAATATTTACGTATATTTCAAGGTCAAACGTTCGCAGTAATTTCTAATGCCGTATCTACTTACACATGCGCTGCGAACAGGTGGTTTATGGATGTAGGACTTAAATCCTATTTTTATCAAAGCAATGTGCAAAATAATAGAATGTTTTCTTGCTTTAGGATTTGCATTTTACATTAATCATTTGCAAGTAACATATTACTTTTCAATCTTTCACCAATACTTTTTTCAAAATTTATATATAAAAAAAACCTATTAAAAATAGTAATAAAAATTGTTTCCTGCTTTTTATCAAAAATGTGTCTTTTAAATGAAACAGTAGACAATTAACCAATTTTTTTATAAGCGCGACAAAAACATAACATTCGTAGCCTCAAAATAAATGTTTACGTATAAGTACATTTATAGCAAAAATTTCAATCCCCTTGAATTGAAAAAATATTAGTTAAAGCATAATATTTCTTTGCCTTTATTAATAATTTTTATTTAATTACTTTGCCAAAATAAATTTATATACAGATACGACATTCTGATATGTCACGCATCCTGCATAAAATTTGAGAAACTGTAGATACGACTTTTGAATTTGGGACGGCTGTACCATGTGTCGATGGTCTTAAGGGGGGCGACCCATGTAACATCTTAAAAATAAGCGTATTTTTCGGAATTTCTTGGGGGATGAAGAATATAACGAATCTTTTTAAAACTCTTATGGTTTATTAAGGCACTTTTGGACTAACAAATAAATTTTTTTCAGTCATAAATAAGCATTAAATTTTTAATTCTACGGGCAGATGTCAAACATGTTCAGCCGGCAGATGCAAGACTTCCCGCACTCTGGCTTCCCAGAGATTCGTCTGAAACGAAATAATAAAAAAGTTTCTTGAACATTATACTCATAGCTTCTATGTAAACCTAAAAAAATTAAAAAATAATCATTTTGACAATATGGCGTCGTTTGAAAAAATTTGATTTTCACCCAAAAATTTGCTGTGGCAGCTGCGGCTCTAAAAGTTTCACAGCATATTTTTGGGACGACTAGCTTCCATTTAAGCCAAAAAAATCGCTTTTTTGAAGCCGTTACATGGGTCGCCCCCGTTAACCAACCTTCAGTGACAATTATGAGATCGTTAAGTTTAATGTTAGGGAAATTGTGAACTACATTATGTTCGTATTAAGGCTATGAGTGTTCTGATAAAATAATGACAGGTGTACCTGATTTAATTGTTGCGTTGACGCATAATATATTTGTAACTATAATATTACTAAATCTGCATTTTTTCGCATCGTGAATGACTAATGTTAATTATGCTTGTTACTTTGATATCAGCCATACGTTGATAATGATTGATTCTTCTCTTCTCTTTCCTCCTAACACCTTTATCTTTTCTCTCACCCGCTCTCTTTTGCGTTTTTACACCCAACTTAATGTGACACGAGTTCCCTTTTTCAGCTTCAACCTCGGTTCGTCATACCCAAACCAGTTTTACTCTTCTCGTATATGTCATTTTTTCTCCCACAGCCGACTTTCGCTCTACTTCTTTCTCGACGATTGTCTCCGTTTTCCCACAAGCATCTGCCTCGCCTCTCTTCTCGCTTATGTTTGCGCTCTCAACTTTGCAAACAAAATCTAACCAGGCTCTTGCTTTTCCGTCATCAACCTTGGTACACCAGATTCAAACCGGTTTCTCTCTAATTATCTACCCTATCCTCCCTTCCACCCTAGGCCTTTTCTTTTCTCTCTTCTAGCTCTACTATTACATTCACTTTCATTCTCTCCGACTCACTCCCGCCTCACCAAGTATCTCATGCTACTCGACAATATAGGTTTCTCGATTTTATTTGTTCTTTTAAAAAAGAGGTTATACCTATTTTCAAAGATAGATTAAATGGAAGATATAAAGACAATGGTGTTTTTGGGAACTTTTAAACTGTTATAATTTTCTTTAAATTTGTCCCCACTCTGTATTTTTATTTTTGAGTTTTCCACTCGATATCATTAATTTTAAAGTGCTTTAAGAAGTTTGAGTTTGTTTCCCAGAAGATCATTTTTTTAATTTATATACTATATTTCAGTCTAGATATTTTTATTTTAATAATAAAGATCTTACAATTAATTAAAAATGGCAAAGTTAGCGCGGCGACACTTGAGAAGTCCGAGAATGGAAACGGGGCATCTCGTGCGACCTACGAGACCCCTCTTATTTTCTCGGCGCCAGCCAATCATCGGCCGAGACAGCTCTTTTCGAGATACGAACGACGGCCTGCGATCAAAGAAGAGTTAGTTGACCTTCAATCATCATTTGGGACGGAGTTGCTCTCTGCCTCCCGCTTCGAAATTTAAATCGATGTTTTGTACCTTCGAAAGTCTTAAGTTGTTTAAATAAACGCGAGTTTTTGGAAAGGAAAATACTATGATTCAAACCTGTCTTAATCCTGGCCCATCTTTGTTCCGTGAACAACTAAGAAGGAAGTGGACCAGCGACTGAAAAGAATCTGATAGACGCCGGACGGTCGTCCATCGACGACGTCCCGTCAGAGGACCAAAAACTTAGGGCGATCGCTCCGTATCCCTTTTTAAATTATCGTCTTTAGATGTTCCATAATACTAAAAGCTAACACTGTTCCATAATTGTTATAGAACGGTCACAGAACAAATTTACATCGTAATACTGTTACATGTGTTACAGCACTATTACACAACATGGGTACTCAGTAACACTGTTCCTAAATTTTTCTACAAATATTCTTTAACATATAATGCTTTTCCAGAACTATTACAGATCTCTGAAAGAACATGGTTCTTTGCCCAAATAACAATTGGTGCGACGCATGTCACCCGCATAGTGTGATTCGCATGCAATACGTGCGAGAACGCGTACATCTCGCTATTATTGAATGATGGTCACTTAGCTGTGAGCGTTATTAGTCGATGGTGAACATCACGGCATATAGACACATGCTGCGAGTTTTATGCGTCGCATTTCGTCATCATGAAGATGCATGTAAAATTAATTATTTGACTGTTTCTTTTTCATATATACTACTAATTATCGAACTTGAGTGATTTAAACCACTATACAAATAAAAAAATAATTTATAAAATTTTTTCTTTATTTTCAGCTTATAACATCATAATTATTAATTATTAAAATTGGTATTTTCATATTATTCTCACATTATTTAGATGTTTTTTTGTTGTAAGCTCTAATACTTTTTTTACGTATTTGTAACAAATTATAGAAAATAAAAAATAAATATTTTCTAAACTTTTTCATAGTTTCCTCATTAAATAATAAATCAAATTTGATACATTCTATATATAGGGTCATCAAAAATTATCCGACCCC
>NC_046662.1:114406696-114411068 GCF_010883055.1 Belonocnema kinseyi | reverse complement strand
CCCACACCCATCAGCGAAAATATGCGTTTTCGTGAGAAATGTTTTACGCAAGTTTCAGGGTTTTGGACGGGGTTCTGAATGGTGATCTTGAAGCTGACCTTGGCGCTGACCTTCAAGGTTATTTCAAGGTCAGCTTTTATTTTTCAAATGGAATCCCCTATTTTGGAAACCGCCAATCGAAAGAACGGAAAATTGTACGTTCAAATATTCATCAAGGTCATGTGACCCAATGACCTTCGGGGTCATATTTCTCGATAAAAGAAATATATTTCTCTAAATTCAAAAAATAAGTCCTATGCTTATTTTTCGCAATCATAAATTGAAGCCTCGGCTGTAGTAACGTTGTATCAACACATATTTTCTTTCCATAAACTTCTATGTATATGAGTTTTTATTTTAATTGTTTCTCTATTCCACGGAAGCGCTGCGATCGAAAATTTAAATTTTGATTTTGGAATGAAATGTCAAAATAGTCGACGTTATTTATTTCCATTTATTTCGAATCCATCTCAAAATCTAATTTAGAATTTTTGAAGGATTCAATTGTTTAATTAATGCAATAAAGGATATCATTTCACGTTTAATCGCATTCAAGTTTTAGACTTTGTATACGAAGTATCGTCTCGATAGTTTTGGATTGTATTCCAATGCAAACTTGTTAGCGCGATAAATTTCGAAAGATTTGACAGTTTGGATTGGCATTCAGTATACTCTTTTAGTATCCTAAACTAAAGGTCAAATTCATTATCCAGCCATTTTAAATAAAAAATTTTAAAAGTGAGTGCATTTTGAAAAATGTTTCGAACACTTTTTTCAAAATTCAAAAATCCTCTGCGCGGTTAATTTTAGTAGTGAAAAATACAAATCATTTCTCGTTATGTCTTTTCATGTTTTTCATATTAAGCCAAATAACTCACGATATAAGAAAGTGAAGAGAAGAAAAATGTTGATTTTAGAATGCTCAACAAGATTATCATAACAACTTCTTCAAAATACGACAAATGAAAAAAATGAAATTTTTGGAAAAACGACACAAGTTGCAATAAAAAGTTTAATAACAATTTTTTTCAACAGGATGCGAATTTTTCTATACATTTGATGGATCTGAGGTATTTAGAACCTATAATAATTTACATTAAATCGTGAAAGTTATACAAAATTTATCAAATTGGTTCAAAGTTCGCTCTTATCCCCGACTATAGAAATTCAGGTAAGATTAATGTACTTTTTCCGTGTGGAACTGACCTTTATCCATGTCAAACAAAGTGGACTTTTTTTATTTTGACGTATAAGAATATTATATAATTGATCATTTTTAGAGCATGAATAATTACGATATGCGAGCAACATGCTTCCTGCTTAACGACTGATGACGTGCGAGCGATATGAGACTCAATTGATGACACATATGTGAACGTCCGCGAAGAAAGGGACCTAATGCATTAAAGCTGAATTTTACACGACACGCGATTGTACACCAAAAAAATTATGTAACTATATTAGTTTAATAATACCTTCAACTAATACGCTTCGCATAAATTAGAACTCAGTAGGTTAAACAGTCGAACTCGATCTCTTTATTTAATTTGTAATTTTATCGGTTTGAGTATAGAACCGACACTATAGCAATACCGAATTACATCGATTAAGTAAGTATTCAAACAGAGCAGTTCTTCATGTAGAACTCCCAACGTTCATAAGTTGAATGCCAGCTGTTCTGAAGCATCGAAGCAGATACTGTTTCAATTTTGAATCGGGTACGTAACGAAATTTGAATCACAGTGCGTCGAAATAGATATACTCGCTATGCTTCGCTCCGTTCGACTCTGCTGGTTCGAATGACGACGAACAGCGAGGATCCAACGAATCTGTAACTTAGGAGCTTCGTATGAGTATTGCGCTGAGTTGAGGCGCTGGACAATATGTGTTGGAAAAAATTAAAGAATTATTATTTAAATATCAAACCTTGCCTGCTCTCAAATTTAAATGTTACAGATTATATAATAATATAATAATATTAATAATAATAACCCTACCGAAGGTGTTCCGCGTTGATGTCGCGGTAGGGCTTGAGCTCTCCTCTCATGACTTTGGCGGCAATGTCGGAGGTAGCATTGCTACTGACAGGGTTTCCCATGCCAAATATGCTGATAACGAAGAGGAGAGGGACTAAGTAGAACACCAAAACCCAGCAAAGAAAAATGGAGAATATATTAAAGATTTTGAAACGCTTGTCGCTTCCCGAGGATCGTCGGGGCGCCCCTGGAGCCACCGCTGGGGGCCACAGCATGCGGGATGGTAGCTATGGTGAGCTGCGAGATGGTCAGGCAGATTTCACTAATCAAACAGCTGACCAGCAAGAACATCTGCGACAAACGGTAAGAAGTGGAACATAAACTGTGCCTGCTGAGGATGCTTTGGCTAGCACTAGCTGTTTGCAGCCAACCACCTCGAAAGAAATACCGTGAGAGTGCATCAATTGGGATACCAAAATGAAAGAGGAATTGGTGCGTCTCTATTATGAAATTGCGAAGTTTGAAACAAACAAGGAAAAGGGATACAATTTAAGAACGATATTTACTGCAAAGTATCCTAATATACAAAAGGTCGCACTAAGAGATCTTATCGCTAAGGTGAAAGACATCAGGACTAATATACATGTTACAGAAGACCGAGCAATGGAGATTAAACAACAGGTTGATTTGGCGTGGAAAAACGACGGCAATGAACATCAGTTAGAGAAAGCCGCGACAAACGGTCAAGCAGGAGCAATTGATGTTATTCCTCAACCTATTGATGATCCAACACCACCGCATCCTCCAGAGGTGGATGACCTTATACAACCAGATGCAGAAGCAGAGGTTCAGCAACCAAAAAAGCGACGAAAATGGACATACCATATAAACAGAGATGTTACGCGCCTTTATTTTTTGGCAGAGAAATGTGGGGAAAGTGTGAGGAGAGAACATCATAGACTCTTCTTACTTAAATACCCAGAGCTAACCACAAAAATAAATGAGCAGAATCTGGCAGATCAAAAACGCTCAATATCTGTAAACAGACTGCTTTCGGCTGTTGAAATAGCTGCTATCAAAATGGAAGTGGAACGGCAGCTTCCTATTGATGAGCTAGCCTTGAAAGATGTGGATAACGAAGACTTGATTGATGCTGAAGGCATAGGTGCTAGGGATAATGAACATCATGCACCGGATCCATTAGAACTACATCCGGATATTGCTAAAGATGATGCAGATAGGGAAATCTCAGAAAAACTGCAGCACCTGGAAAGGAATTTTGGACAGAGACTTGATGTTCTTACTGCCAGACTGCGTCGGTACAAGAAAAGTAATGCACGAAGGCAACAAAACCAAAACTTTCAGACAGATGAAAGAAGGTTCTATCGTGAACTGAAAGTAAAGCCAAATAACCACCAAGGCACCGAAGTCCCTCAATTGGAAGATATGACTAACTACTGGTCGGGTGTTTGGGGAAAAATGAACAGTTGCAATTTGGACACTGCGTGGTTCAAAGTGGAGGAAGCAAGGGCAAGCAATAGCCAAGAAATGCATCTGACAAACATCACAGCTTTGGATGTTTCAGTTGTCTTGAAGAGGGCAAGTAATTGGAAAGCTCCAGGTCCGGACATGGTGCACAACTTCTGGTACAAGTACCTGACGAGTGCGCATCTTGCGTTGGCAAGGTGTTTTCAGAAGATCATTGAGCACCCAGATTTGATGCCAGGTTTTATGCTCCAAGGAACTACGTATATGATACCAAAAAAACCAGACGCTCAAAAACCATCTGACTTTCGACCGATAGCTTGTCTTCCAACAATTTATAAATGTCTTACAGCTATCATTCCATATAAGGTATAGTCTCATTGTGACAAGAATGACATTCTTGCAGAAGAACAAAAAGGATGTTGTAAAAACTCACGAGGCTGTAAAGATCTAATCACTATAGACGCTGTTGCCATGACTCAAGCTCGTAAGCATCAAAGGAACTTACACATGACATACATTGACTACAAGCAAGCGTTTCCTTCCGTTCCGCATGACTATTTGCTTGAAGTCTTAAAACTTTACAAAATCTGTCCACGCATTATTGACTTTCTAAGCCATGCGATGAGGCTTTGAGGTACAAGAATCAAGTATTTTGATCATGGACAACCAAGAATAACTGGATCAATACGCTTTACGACGGGTATATTTCAAGGAGACTCCTTCAGCGCACTATGGTTCTGTTTAGTATTGAATCCATTGAGCAAAATACTAAACAGCATGTCTCATGGGTTCAGAATTCATGATAATGAGGATGGTCATCAAGTGACCCATCTTCTTTACATGGATGACCTGAAGCTGTACGCTAGTTC
>NC_046662.1:114392605-114406596 GCF_010883055.1 Belonocnema kinseyi | reverse complement strand
AGACAAGCCTAATGACTGCCTTTACTACGAGACTCAGATTAATTATGAAGAGTTTTCTCAACTCGGCAAACAAAATCAGGGCGATCAACACATATGCCATCCGTGTCCTCACATACTCCTTCGGGCTCATAAAATGGTCTAACACTGACCTTGAAAAGTTAAACAGAATTGTTCGCGTAGAAATGACGAAGCACCGAATGCACCACAGAAATTCAGCGATTGAAAGGGTAGTTCTACCACGAGATTTAGGGGATAGGGGCGTTGTAGATGTCAAAAAACTGTGCGAGTCACAAGTTATACAGTTACGAGACTATTTTAACAGCAAACGAAATGTTGCGCTTTATAGAACCATCTGTCAAGCAGATCTTGAATACACGCCCCTTCATTTGTCCTCAGATGGGGCCTTGAATATCAGGGCAGAAACCATAGAGGAATTAGAAATACAGTAGAGGCAGAAAGCCATCCATGGCGAGCACCCCAACACGTTATATCAAAGTGAAGTGGATAGTGAGGCATCTAATATTTGTCTAAGAAAGGGTGTTCTGTATCCAGAGACGGAAGGGTTCATCATTGAGATACAGGACAAGGTTGTCAGCACCAGGAATTATCGCAAACACGTGTTACATCAAGACGTGGTTGACCGGTGCCGATTATGTGGAGAAACCAACGAATCCGTCGAGCACATTATTGATGGCTGTCGCGTAATGGCTCAGAGAGAATATACGCACAGAAATAATGATGTAGCGGGCATTATACATCAACAACTTGCCATAAACCTAGGACTCTTAAAAGAATGGGTGCCCTTCTTTAGATACATTCCAATGCCCTTTTTAGAAAGCGAAGATTACATCGTATATTGGGATGTTACTATCCAAACGGATCATTACATCCGGGCCAATCGACCTGACATCGTGATGCGAGAAAAAAAAGGTGGAAGAGTCTACATCATCGACATTGCTTGTCCGCTTAACCGAAATTTGCACTCAACCTATAAAACCAAGATCCACAAGTATAGCGAGTTAAGGCATGAAGTAAAGACTATATGGAGGAATTTGAATCATGCATCCATTCATCCCATTGTGATTTGAGCTACATGAAATGTGCACGCAAGATGCACTGAACATCTTGAGCATTTAGGAGTCAGTAGGGTATTGGCAACAGCTCAGAAGGCGGTTTTATTAAATACCTGTCGCATTGTAAGAAACTTTCTTGATCATCAGGAAGCGAGCGACTAAAACCCCGTGGAGTGGCAGATGGTAGCTCTAAGAAAGCATCCAGAGGTGCCTGTTGTCACCTCCAAATTTCATGGCCGCTGATAATTGTATACGTACAACATCATCGCAGGAGGTTTCAACCATCGTATTAAATTATTTGAATTAAGTTATAACATTCTAATCTCATCAGTCACTTGACTTAGTCCGTGGCTATGATGTATCACCGGGTTAAATAGCTGACGAGGCTATGTTTTTATAGATTTCAGAAAAAAAAGAACGCGTTTAAATATCGATACTCAACTAAAACAAAATGAAAAAAAATATAACTTAGTTGTTTGTCAAACTAAATGCTTTTAATCACTTTAAAAGATTAATAATTTTGTTGTTGAAAGTTTTGCTTAAAACACAAAAGATTTTCATAGATATCAGAAAACTAAATAGTTTCAAACTATTAAATGCTATTTATATTTTGCATAGTTTTCGAGAAAGATGAAAATTTAATCGGTAAAAATTATATTTCTTAAATTTTAGAGATAAAAACCTATTTTTCTCTACTTTGAAGCTCAGGAACCTCAATAGTCTTAGGGAACATGTTCTTTACGTAGTCAGTAAACTAAAACTAAACGTTTTGGAAAATAAAATGTTAGTGTTTGTTAAGCCGAATGGATTTTCGGGTGTAGATGCGTAGATTAGCTCATAGTAACGTGTCATAATAACTATTTAGTCGTGTAGTACATGTTTGGGTGTAGGAAGCGTAGAATAGCTTATAATAATAACGTTCAGATCATAGTCAGCGGCTAGAAAACGACGCTTAGCTAGCGCCAAGAAATCAAAACGTGCACATACAGCAAGGTAGTCCGATTCTCGATAACGTGTAATAATAACTAATCAGTCGTGTAGTACATGTTTGGGTGTAGAAATCGTAGAATAGGTCATAATAATAACGTTCAGACCGTAGAATTTTAAACGTAAAAAGGTCAACGGCTAGAACACTACGCTTGGCTGGCGTCAACAAATCAAAACGTGCACATATAGCAAGGTTTCCGAGTCTCGAGTGGGGTGTAGGTTCGGCCTCTTTCGAAAGGTATGTACTTAAGGAACCTTTTTCGAATGTTCTCAATTTGAGCTGCGTACTTTGCATAAATTGGGTTCCAAATTTATGGAATAATATTCTAGCCTTGAACTTACGGAGAAGAAAAGATTGTAAATAGGAGAGGAATAAGGTGTAAGAAAACTATAAATATTGTAAATAGTAGTTGAGTATTAGGTGTTAGCCGCGAAGGCAGAGGCTGTAAATGCGAGGCACAGCGAGAAAATAGCGACATGCGTGTGAGGAGAGGCAAGGCGCAGCGAGGAAGATTAGGTTGTAGAAGCGAAAGGATTAGTTATAAGGCGTGGACGGATGTTAATTTATAAGAGATAGTTGTAAGAAAATTCTGTAAAAAATGGAATTGGATACCAGTCAATTTTATAAGGCCAGCAGGCCGAAAAATAAACGTTTACCTATAATTATAGAGGATATTTATAGCAAAAATGTCACTAAAAGTTAACTAGATTAAATTATGAGGCCCAGCGTCCTCGAGGCAGAGGATACCATATCTTGAATCTGATCTGTAAATAGAAGTTTAGGGTTGTATAACATACCTAGTCGCGGATGGAGAAAATCGTTTCCAGAAAGCTAATATCAATATTATAGTCATGAGAAATTGGGCTGACTGATCGTGAAAAGCTCATGACATGACATTTTTTAATATTAAAGAGAATTTTATTTCTATTACACCATTGAAAAAGGTTATCTAGGTCAGACTGTAGGATCTCGTGGTCTAATTGGTTCACAATTGTTCTAAAAAATTCACATCATTTTCGTATTTTAGTATATTGGAATTTATAATCTTGTTGACATCATTGATATCAATTTAACACTCTCGGCGTACAATGGTGTGAATCTGCACTAACAAAAATTTCAAGTTGCTGGCATTTTCCGCTTTCACTTTTCCGAAGTATACCCCCACTACGACGAATTTTCGGTACCTGTCAAGAATCTATTGTCGGTGTGTCCGCGTTCATTTGTGGCTTGTGTGCCGAAGTAACAAGTACTAAACTTCGAGTGAGTGCATATTTGCACAAGTGTTCCTTGTGTGTGTGTGCAGCATTGTTACCGACTCCGAAACATAAAAGTAGGCAATTTTGCTGTTGGGCACTTGAATTTCTATTGAAAGTAAGTAAATTAAATCTTTTTTACAATAATTATACATTCGAATATATATCAGCGATGGAAGTTTATTTGGAGTATCAGATAATCAAGGTAAGTTGATAAATGAATAGATAATTTAATGATTTTTTATACAGCATATATTGACATATTTCTTCATGACTTATTAAGTTCTCGTAATTTCAATTATGCCAGAACTAAAAAATTTTCTCTTCGCGGGGTTGATTGCTCTTCTGTATGCACCTGTATGCATTGCATGCGAGCGTTTTGCTGAGAACTAAGTATTTCTTTGTATTTCTTAAGTATTGACATAATTTTTATAATAAATAAATGGTTTTATGGTATGGCAAAATTCCCCGCTTATCCACGAGGGGGGCCGGGGGGGGGGGGTTGGACTAGAAACCACGTGGACACACATTTCCCTAAATCTGTGGAAAATATACTGAAATGAGACAAGGTATACTCTAGGTATACTTGAACTTTTATATTGTTCTCGCGTATAATATAATTTTTATTTTTGTTTCTATTTTTATTTTAATTATAATTTTTTCACTACTTTTTCTTTGAAATTCAAATCATGTTTAAGCTTACGTTCCTCAGCTAGTCCGAATTTGTTCAGCCAATTCATCGCTCCTTTTGACTGACTAACAGCTGTTCGTGCATTTTGCAACAATTTATCGTTGAACTGGTAAAAAAATCGAGTGAAAAAACGTCATTTTAGTACTCTTGAAACCCACGGGGTTGGTTGTCTGAATGCTGAGAACTAGCAATAAGTTTCACTGGCAGCTTGTCGGTGGTGCCAAAGTTGCCTGGCAAGCTGTCAAACATGCCAAAAATTCTAGAGGAGAAACGTCACTTTAGTACTCTTGAAACCCATTGGGCATGATTGTTTGAATTCTGAAAACTAACAAAAAATTTGACTGGCAACTTTTCGGTGGTGCCAAAGGCGACTGCCAAACTGTCAAGCATATAAAAAATGACAGGATGAAAATTAGAACAGTCATTTTCGTACTCCCGAAACGTATTGAGGATGATTCTTCAGGTACCAAAAAGTAAGATAATAATTGATTGGCAGTTCCTAAGTAGTGGCAAATTTGACTGTCATTTAAATCAGCATGCTTCTTTTTAATAAATACTACTAACTTATATAAAAAAATGGTTGACAATTTTTTTAATGAATTGAATTTCTTTTTCAACTTGTTTTAAAATGATAAACATTATAAATTACATTTTTATGATTTTAGTTTTTAATAAATTTTAAATGAAATTATTTTTTCTTCGCACCTTCATTTGTAATCCATTGAGTGAAGAATGGCTAAATAATTTTGAAAATTATGTGCAGTTAAAAATTTAATTTAAGTTTACATACATTTTAATTTTAACTTAAGAATCACCTAGAATTATTATTATTTGCGAATTTTAATAAAGCACGGTCTACACACCTAGTCAAATTTGAATGCAGGTGGAAATCTGATTAACTCGTGAAATTACTAGAAAGTTCGTTTATTATTGTTCTGTTGATTCGACTATCGCCGTGTGCCTTTTTCAGAAAATCTAAATGAATAATATATAAGTAGGAAAACAATTTGGCGATGTCTTTACGACATTGTTACAACATCTTTAGGACAACTTTACGATATCCTATGTCTATGCCGTTAAGGTGTCTTTACGAAATCGTAAGGACGTCGTATTGTCGCACTATTTCTTTACGACATCGTAAAGACTATGGTTATTATATGTTGTGTTATCTTGTGTGAATTATTTAGTATATTATTGAACTACTAAATATCGCAAGACTAGACAATTCTACGGCAAGCCATTTAGTGTAAACTGTGATGAATCGTATGTTTATTTGATTACAAAAATCGATCTGCTTCTTTTTAATCAAAAGTTTAATCAAGCAATCGTAGGCACACAAAGATTTAAGTAACCTTACGTATTTTCCGAATAATCACTTAATCCCAATCGATTCTGTTTCTAGATCACTTATTTTGATAAGGTTCACCAAAATGTAAACATTTTTATGTTCTTTCACGACATTACGAACTCTTGAGCGCGGATTGTTATGTTGAATTGGAGTACGCGATCATACTAAGTTCGCAAACCTCCATCACTTTTAAAACGCTTTCAAAAAATTATTTTGGTTGAATACACTAATTCTTTTTCTAAAATCAACAAGACGATTCAACCAAGAATTTTGATTGATTGAACCAAAAGAATTTGGTTAACTGAACGAAAATGTTGTTCGTTTCACCAAATTATTGGTTGAAATCAACTAAATTCGGCCAACAAAATGATTTTGTTGAATGAAGTAAATTATTTTTCTGGGTGTACACAAGAGACATACATTAAGGAGATAAATTCATTAATACAGAATAAAGGCGTCATTTGAAGGAGCCGCAAGTGAGGAAAACGCGGCAAAGTAACTGAAATTTTAACTTGGTTTTGTTTATTTGATAATACTTCGATATGTTTTGTTGACATTCATAATGTCTGTCAGTAAGTTAATCGAAATATTTTGATATTTGTTTAAAAACCCTGAGGAACCGACGGAACTGAAAGGAGCCTCTACAAAGTAACCTTAAAGACCCTACTGAGTCCCCATTCGGTTCCTTCTTAAAAATCTGAAAGAAACAGCAATATGAACTTCTAAATTGTTGGAATTCAGATTCTACGTTAAAATTTGCATAAAAAATAAAATACCTGCAATTTACATGTGCAGAAGCCGGCTTCAAGTGCATCTTCTTTGAGTAGCAGATAATAAGCGTTCCGTCGGTAACTTTAAGAATTTTGTCTGGGTGCTAGCGCTACGCAGGGAAAACCTGAGACAACAACGTTGCGATGCAAGTGAGAGCAGTCAAGCAGTGTCCTTGAGGTTACAAGACGAGATGACAGGACTAAAGGAAAAGGATATGTTTATATTCTCATTTTTTATATTATTCCAATCGAAAAAGATATTAAATTTGTGTAAAATTGGACACATAAATTATTACATATATTTATTTACATTTATTTTCCAATTTCTAATTTTATTTTTAAACTTCGCGCGTAACATACTACTTGAGTTATTATGGATGCGCTTGAAATCACCTTCAGCAGAAGTTAATGAAATTTTCTTAAATTTTTAACGCTGCAAGAAAAAGTATTGCGATCACTCCGTGAGTTTCTAAAGGACATTTTAACGCAGAATCCGAATTTCAATAATTTAAAAGTGGGGTCTTTAAGGATACTTTTTAGAAGCTCCTTTCGGTTCGTTCGGCCCGCCAGGGAAAATGAATTCGATCATGCGTCTTTTATAGGTATTTTTTTCTCTAGTAAGAATTTTAATATTGTTAAAATCAAAATAATGGTTTAAGTTCCAGCAATGTTGTGAAAACCAGGTATTTCACAACATTGTTGGAACTTAAACCATTATTTTAATTTTCATATGTTCGTCGTTGTCCAAAAAACATGATAAAGATTTTATTTTTTCATCAAAGAAGATGTAGTTTCTCACTAAAAATGCCTCTTCAATTACTTCGAGGCATATGTATGATACGAGTTTGTAAATTTTAATTTTAATTGGTAACAGACATCATTATTATTTTAAAAATTGACTCTTAACTGTTGACATGATGTTCGATTTCAAAATTGAATATTCTTGTTTTTTACAAGAAAACAAGCACAGGTATTTGTATTTCTTTTCCTTTTTTTCAAAAAACATTATTTGTTATAAAATGTAAGAAGAAAGTGTTATTTATATATTATTTATTTAGATTCTCTGAAAAAGGCACGCAGTGATAGCCACAACGTCAGAATATATTCATTTCAATAGATTCATTTGATTCTTGTTAAATCTGCTTATTAAACTCGCGAAGTTGGATGCTTCTCCGTTCGTTACCCTTTCTCTCTTACCAGCCACGTGCCGATCTTTGCTGACTGTTTTTTTACCACGAACACATGTTAATTAATTAATTTAAAAACCTTAATTGGACTTTTATATACATGAGATATTAAAACAGCTGATAGTTATAGAGTTTGTAGTGGTGTAATTAACCTCAAATTTTACTCTTACATCATTCAAATTTCGCAAGATTAATGTCAATTCTTTCTTACCTCGAAGATATATTTTAATGATTAGATTATCTTTGTATTTATTTTTCATTGTGGCAATGAAAAAAAAGAAAATTATAGAATTTTTTCCTCCTGCGCATTTGCAAGACATATGGAAATGTTGAATCTGCTTGGAGTAGATAACATAGTAAATACTGTCTAATAGTGTCAAAATCGCAGTCCGAGATCTCGCTGCAAAATTCGAAACGTGTAATGTTAATGTAAAAATCCAATTTTGTAAATTTTATTGTCATTAATTGGCCACTGATGTAAACGCCTGCCATAGTCATTTTAGTACAAAGTTCGAAAAACAATGCCAAAACAGCAACTGTGTATGGCTTGCCATAGTGTATCCCGTGCTAAATCTCAGTTGCCATGTCATGTAGTTGTGACAACCTTTTGAACTTTTCGCAAGTATCGAGTTAATGGACGAATTTCGCATAGAAATGAAAAGCATAAAATTTCAATAAGTACGCGAAGCAGTTGTCATGGATCCGATAGTGCAAACAAGTTGTTGCTCGCTTTAAAAAATGTCGCGCGGTGCAGCAAGACGGCGACACGGATCGACGCCACGAGCCATTGAATAGAGATTCAATTTCAAGATTCGGTTGAACATTTACCCCCAAAAAAATGTTTATTTGAAATCCTCATGACATCTTTATTACACCTGATTGAATTTTGAAACCTTTATGAATTTTGGTACCTATATTATAATTATTGAATTTTCCGGTTACTGAATTATATTCAATTAGATATTGTACATAATTATTAAATCTTAACCTATAGAGAATTTAGGGCCTATGTAGGGCTAACTTATTGCCCTATTCCTAAATTTAATGCTCTTCATTCAATCAAAAAAACCAGTGGTCATGCTAAATTAACTTTAAACTAGCAGAAACACACATGGAGAAAAACTAATTTTTGAAAATTCCTTTGTTTTATAATTTATGACTCATTTAGGGCTTATTTAATGCCCTATTTCCAAATTGGTTGATCCCCATTGTTTAAAATACCTGTGGTACTGCTAGCTCAACGTGAAGCTAGCAGTACCATACATAGAAAAAATCACTTGGGCAATATTTCTGTGCAATATAATTTAGGGATTACTATATGCCTATTGCATATATAAAGAATAGGGTTACAGAGTAACATTGTTTTGTAATAGTTCCATGACACATATGTAACAGTGTTACGATGTAATTTTATTCTGTGATCGTTCTGTAATATTTATGTAGCAGCTTCGTATGTCAAAAAAAATTATAGAATGATTTATTGTAGGAACAGGGTTACATTGAAATATTGTTATGTATAGTGCTGTAACACATTAATATGTAACGGTGTTACAATGTAAAGTTGTTTCTTTACTTTTGTTAGACAAACCTTTAGTTTCTGTCGACCCTGATGAATAATTCAAAAATTGTAAACATACAATATAACGTATAAACTAACCCAAGTGCAGCCTATGTTCGTGGGTCATACACCTCTGACCCACGAACAACCTTCGAGGTTCCTTTTAATTTTTAATTGTCGCCAGATAGGGTTCTCCCTATCGAAACTGCGATCACGATGTCCTGGTGTCACCTATCAGGAATGCTAGCTCTAATCTAACATCAGTAGGGGGGGGGGGGGGGGGGGGGGGGGGGGGGGGTTGCTCTCGTGGGCGAGAGAGAGAATTTACACCATTAAGATCCAGAATCTCGAAATACTAAAACTCACTGATTCATTTAGATAAACAAAATCAAAAGTTATTGAAATAAACCGAACTCTCTTTCTATACCCTGGATCGTTAAAGAACACGGGTTCTAATCTAGCTCTGCTCGCAAACACAATGTTAATGAATCGTCCGATTACACCTTTCACCCGTCGCGAGGGAATTAAATACCAGCTGCCTTTCCCAAGCGCGCAAATGAAATACAGGACTCTCTACTTCATTAAAACTCATTACTTTATAATTTTAACCTCTAAACAAAATGAACTTTACCGCGAACCCGCTGGAACGCGAAGAGAAAACTGATTCCGGGAACCCGCGCACTGCGTGAGAAAATCACCGGAGACCCCAGCGCCATGTTCTAGGACCTCCACTTTCCTAGGCAATTCCTTTGTCAAGTAGTTTGGAGAGATTAGTTAGACCCAACTTATCACTTTTAGCCAGTGAGCCGAACGTCTCTACAAGCTTCAAGCCTCGCGGTGGTCTCCGTTGACGTATCACTTTTTCGTCGAAGCACTCGCGATGACAAGTCCTGGGCGTCCATCTCTTTGTGTGATTTCTCCGTGCGGTACTCCAGTCTATCCGCTTTTTACGGCTATCAAGCCGACTCTGCAGGTCGCTGTTCATTTCGTCGTGTTGCCACTGTTTTCCCTCGGGCCTTACCAACTTTCAGCGAGGCCTCCGTTGATTGGTTCGTGTCAATGGACGAGCTCCAATGGGGTCTTCTGCCAATGCGTGCCTTCCGTGGTAGAATCCGTCCAACCGATTGGTTCTGACCTAGGGACCACTGGGCTTACTATTGTTTGTGCGCACGCTGCTTTTAGTATGCCTAACATGGCTTGTGTCTGATCGCCTAGAAACGTCGCTCACGCGTACCGGCCTCCCCTCTCATGCCAAGGCGTGGTCGCTCGTTCACGTGGAGTTCCAGGGGTCGTTGTGTCTGCTAGGGTGGCCCCTCCAGTGCTGCCACTCACCGGTGGTCGCTGAACTAACGCCTAGTGCCACCCGTACTTGGACTCTGGTTTCGTTAAGCAGTCCAGTCCGTATTCGGCCCTTCCACCTATGGATTCTGGTGAACGGCTATAGTACTGTCTGTTCCATGTTTACAACTGTCAGACAGTTCGTAATATCAGTGGTTATGTCTTGCTGTGGGGTCCGAGGATTTCGGCTTGTGGGTTTGTTTTCGCCACGGATGTCCCGTCTTTGTCCTCTTCTGATGCCTCTCCCGTCGACTCCGATCCCTCGCACTTAAGGTTTGATCCTAATATATGTTTGTATTCGCATTTTACCGAGTTCCCCGCTTTACTTTTATATCGTATATATCGTATCCTTCCCGTTGTTTTCAAATAGATAACCTTCCTACTGTTTAATTTTCGGGCATAGTTTCGTTAACATTAAGGCTTAAGTCAGTCTTACTGTAATTCGGGTTAAATTAAGCAGATAAGCAAACACCTACTTAGCCTATAGTCGGAGTAGTCGGAATCGGCTTGAGAGTGTTACGTTTGACACGTGCGCGTTACTTTTACCTACTTGGTTCTGGCTTCGGTGAGACCCCGTGAGGTTTTCCTCCTTTTTCCATGGCTGCAAACCTCCTGCAAGGGCTCCATTAATGAGGCGTTCAAAGTAAAATAGTAAAAGCCTGACGGACTTTATTTCAACCATATTTTAGCCATTTCTATTGCAAACTTGAGCGCGCCTAGAACAACAAATCGACAACTCTATTTTGGTGATTGTGAATTCTTTTTTGTCAAAGCTCCATCGGATTTAACGAACACATTCTAATCACATATCTCGTGTTTCACACTCGATTTTGTTTAAAATGTGACCTTTTCTACACTATGTTCAACACTATTATATCAAATGTATAGTATATTTATTTCTGCTGGTGTAGAGGAGATTTACTCTGCGTTTACTGATGTTTTATTCGAACTCATCAGGGACTGCGTCCCCCTTTATGAGCCTAATGGTAAAGTGATAAAGCGAGATTCTAGTGTTTTGCCAAAGATAGCGCTAATGTGTTATCCGAACCGAAGACAACGATATTGAACACTTCCCTCAAAACAGGTTTGTCTCCAGTTACCTGGAAGTCTGCTACGATCGTTTCGGTATTTGTGGCTGGCGTCAGGAGGGATATAGCCAACTACATCATGTGGCCATTATTTATAAATATAAAAAGTTTCTGAAGCACCTTCATCCGTTCAGAATTCAAACCTAATCTTGGTGATGAACAACACGGTTGTGTTCAAAGGAAATCTACGATCACCAACCTTACGTGCTTCACACAATATGTGAATGATGCTCTACAAAAAATTTATCGTGTATTGATACGCCTGCCAACTGGTCGCCAGCCAGCAGAAAAGTTTAAGACTAAAAGAGATAGAGAGTACTTTGTAGTATTGCATATATTGCAGGGTTCTTATTCAAATTACTTTGCAGCTTAATTCTTGTGGTGTATTAATAATATAAAAACATTTAAATAATTAGTGCCCACCATACTCCATCTATTTGTATTCTCCCATACTTAACCCATGTTCTCTTTCCCTTTTTTCTTTTCTCTTTCCCTATTTTTCTTTATTTATACTGCATCTTCCTTTCTACCCATGTCAAATCATCCTCTATTCTCTCTAGACTACCATATAATAACCCCTTCTTTGTCATCACCTCCCTCTTATGTTCTCATTTCTTTAGTTTCAGCAGTACCATTATCTCCCCTCTTCGCTCTTCCCTTCCTACATTTCTCATTTCCTCTATCTCTACCTTAGCATCAATCCTTTTTAGTACTTCGTCCACCCCTTCCTTCAGCTCTTTCCCCTCTAATCTTATACCCTTTATCACTATGTTTAATTTTCTTTCTTCCCTCTCTTTCCTTTCTATTCATAAAGATTTCAAAATGCAATCAAATCATTTTCAAACGCGGTTTCCACATCCGTGGAAACCGCGTTGCATAATGATTGAAATTTTAAGCTCTTCATTTCTATGAAAAAATTCGTAAATTAACTCGATAGTTGCGAAAAGTTCGAAACATAGTCACCACTTTGACCTGGCTACTAAAATTTAGCACGGGTTACACTATGTCAACCCATTGCTACATTGAAATAGTGACCGATTTCTTCATTAAAAACAGCAAATAATTCTTTAACAATATGTTTGCAAAATTAAAAAAATTCTATAAACAATTGCTGTTTTGGAATGGTTTTTCGAACTTTACATTAAAATGACCATGGTGACCGTTTGGGCAGTGGCCAATTAATGACAATACAGTTTAAAAAAATTTAATTTTTGCATTAACATTATACATGTCGAAACTTGCTGAGGGATCTCGCACTATCGCCTTAAGCATTCACAGTAAATAGTATGGTGGAAAATTTTGTTATTAAAACTCTATAATTAGTCAAATTAACGAAAAGATCTAAAGAATTATAACAAAAGATGTACGCAAGGTAAGATACAAAAGATAAAGGGAAAATATATGTAGATGAACAGAACTTCTTATGTGGCAGCTTAAGGCGCTTTTCTATAAACATAAAAAATTGTGATTTTTAGAGTCAACGTTATGAATATAAAAACAGAATTCCTTAGGAGAATAAATTTTTTTGGCATTAATAGCCCAGATTTTTCTATTAATACTGAACTCTCGGAATGAATATTCCAAAAGAATTAAAAGGGATCACTTTGAAGGTTTTGCCGATAAAGGGTATTTTCTACCTGGAAGTGACCTTCACCCAAGACCGACAAAGTGGGCCTTTTTATTTTGGACGCATAAGAATATTATATAATTTATTACTTTCAGAGCATAAATAATCACGATATGCGAGCAATATGCGTCTCCCCTTGTTAACTCTTGGCAGGCGAGCGATAGGAGACATAATGGATGTCACATCCAGGTAATAAGAGTTGAATAGAGAAAAATTAATATTTTAAGATTTCAGCGTTAAAATAAAAATTATTCTATTCTGTTAAATGCAGGATTTTTCCATTTGTATTTAATGTGATTATAAGAATAGGATATTTTCGAATATGATTAATTTCTATTTCAGTAGTTCCCGCCGCACAGTTTTCTATTCCCCAAAAGAGAATGTGTTTTTAATATATTAAATTCATTATACTTGTACCGATAGGCACAACTTACAGAGATTTTTGCCAGATGAGATAGTAAATCTGTTTTTCCGAAGCGGAATCAATCTCTCTATGCATCCAACTATTTGAGGATGAACCTTTAAGATTTACAAAAGACAGATGATAAGTCAATGGGATGTAGGATCGAAAGCTTTACGATAATCAATCCAGGCCATCGATAGGTCACGCTGGTAGAATGCTGCATCTTTGCAGACACTTCTATCGATGAGCAGGTTCTCCCGACATTCGGTTACGCCTTTCTTTGAGCCTCGTTGTTCATACATTTCTTGCCACACAGGTTCAATCGCCCGAACAATCCTATCATTTAGGATAGCTGTGAATATCTTATAAAGCGTGTTCAGACAAGTTATTGGCCTGTAGTTCTTTGGGTCAGCTAAGTTGCCTATTTTCGGCAGAAGTATTGTGCGTCCTTCCACCTACCACTCTCGAATCGGCTCTTCCGACTTCAAATATGAGGTGAAAATACGGGCCAAATGCTGATGGGTTGAAGAAAATTTCTTCCACCAGAAAGTTTTAATACAATTTCGTCCCGGTGCGGAATAGTTCTTCATCCCTCTTAATACTTTTTTTACCTCCTCGGTAGTGATGGGTGGGCATTCTTTATCAGGTGTTATGAGGGCAACACATA
>NC_046662.1:114373929-114392505 GCF_010883055.1 Belonocnema kinseyi | reverse complement strand
AATTGTCCGTGACTGCCTATTTATTTTTGTAACCATATTCAGCAGAAACCCTTGGTACAGGGACCCTCTATCCGCAACCCGAAGACGCGTTCGGTGGCTTTGTCATAGGCAATTCGGTTTGATTCTAGAGGAATCAAAACCGATTATATATATATATCATAAGATACGCGATCACAAAATTACTGCTGTCGATGCTTTGACCTTTAGTTTTAAAAAGTCTGTGCACAAACGTGGAAATTTACAAAAACCAAGCGTGTAGCCCCAGGTAAATCCATTATCAAACGCAAAGTGCGAGGACCAACAGTAGTGCGCCGTAGACGCTCTCTAACTCGCGAGCCACGCGATGGGAATGTGCTCGGACAGTGGGCAGATTTTTTTACATGTAACGCTGTTTCAGAATTGTTACAGATCTCTGACAGAACATGATCTTTAGCAGAGTTATAGAGCTGCTACATTCATTCAGGGAGGACATCACTTGTCCCTTGGTCTAACGCAGTGCTGCTATTCTCGTGAATCATGCAAATTTTTTAGCACCATGAAATCTAAGAGCGCTTGTTTAGAACACTAAAATTTCTAGAACGTCATCGGTATTTTGATGGGTAATCTAAAGCATAGCGCTAAATGGTGCCGAACGGAATAGAATGAAAAATGGTGGGACATTTGTACTGGGCCTCCGCGTAAAGGTGCCCTGGACACTGACACATGGCAAAACTGTCATACTCAGAACTCAAATCTTACTTCCAGGTACATTTACTGTTGCATATTCTGGTTATAGGGTTATGCAGTTAGAGGGTTATAAGTTTAAAGTTGATGCGGTTGCAGAGATGTGGTGTCGTGGAGTTTTAACTGTCCGCCTCAAAGTATTTTTTGTCGCACTTAAGAGTTTTAGGGTTATGGTGTTTTGGGTTTATAGGGTATAATGTTTTGGATTCCTGCGGTTATAGGGTTATGTGACTTTAGGGTAATGTAGCTTATGGGTTTCGAGGTTATGAAGTGATGGACGCATGGAATTATAAAGCTTAAACTCTCCGGAATTGAGGTTTAAAATTTGCGTAAAAGTTCTTTTGTTTTTTTGCTGCATTTTGGGTTTTCATTTTATTGGGATTTAAGGTTTATGAGTTTTGATGTTATGGCTTTTAGGGTTATAAGTTATCGATCTCAAGATTATTGAGTTATACAGGTACAGGGTTATATGACTTAAGAGTTGATATTGTTGATTTTTATAGTTCTAAGATGTTTTTTGAAATTAAAAAAAAACGCTCACGTGATGGGGTAAAACAAGTTTGAGATTCGGTTCCAGCGACCTAAAAAACATAATCCACGTGGTCTTGTTTAAGGATACCTTACTTATTTTTCTTGTGGTCCTGTGTAATCACACCCAAAAGACATATACATCCACGATTTGAATGCCAAGATTTGAACTAATCAGTACTGATAAAAAACTGGAAAGCCTCAAAGGGTTCTCTGCTTGGTGGTCACGGGTACTATGAAAAAACAACAACTGCTCTTATGGTCATTCTGGACTAGCAACTTTTCGTAAGGAAGATGGCAACAGCAGAAGTCTATTAACTCCTAGTAGGGGTCAAACTTAGTGACGGTGAGGTGAAAGATTTACCGGAAATCAGTAAGCGCATGCTATGCGAGGAGAATATTCTTGCTATGCACACTGATTTTAAGACTCCTTTGCAAAAGGGGCTGGAATTTTTGGGGAAAAGTCCAGGACTACAGTTGTCTTCAAGATCTTCTAAGGTTACCGTTAAACCCCGGATAAGTCTGATCTGGGTTCCCGGCAATGAGGATAATGTAGGAAATAAGAAAGCAGATTTACTGGGACAGGCGGGAGCTTCACAGTCCCTGATTAGCCCGTTAACCTAATGTTGTATCTCGTATGCATTAGTGAAACAAGCCATTGAGAAATGGCTGTCAGAGGAACATGTGAGATATTAAATGCAAACCAAAAAAATGGTGAATTTCAAGAATTTCAGATCTGGTACATGTTCTAAGAAGACTAATGAACTCTTGAAAACGAAATAACGCAGGTTAATGTCGCAGTAAGAATACTTACTGGACATTGCCGGCTTACAAAACACTTGAACAACACGAGGACTGAAGACCGTCCTCGTTGTTAAATTCTAGGGTATCGTACCGTATTGATAAGTAGTGATAAGCAGCAGAACATTAGCCGTGCCCTAGAAAGCTTAATTTGTTAGCAAACTCAACAAAATCCGGGTTTGCCACCGCCAGGCAAAGTCCATCGCGAATCAGATACAAAAAGCTGTTCTTCTGGGGTCCCTTCACCTGGTCCGTCAACACTGTTCCTCATAAAATTATGCAGTAATTATTATTATAATGCAGTTCAAGAAAGAAGAAGCAGGAGTGATGATGTACACATTTCGGTTGCGTCGTGATTAATTGCTTTAAGGAAACACGCTCGTAGCTCCGATTTCGATGAACCGATTGCGATGAACAAAAAATATGTTATGGCTCTTAATAATAGAATGATAGAAAAAAATTATGAACTCATTTTTAAGAGTAGAATCATTCACATTAGTTTTTTTCAATTTTTTAATTTTTGTATGGGGTGTGCTTGGTGTAACATCACCATTTTTCACCAAAAAAATCTTTTATTCATCTTGTACAACATATCCAATTTTTACAACGACCTAAAGGGTAAAACATAGTTTAAAGACTAAAACCTTGAGCGTACTCCGTGCGCTGCACATAGCACAGTGCGTACATGTAGCTAGCGCCCAATACCTTTCAGTGGTCACCACCTCGAAAACAAATGAACATTTGTGACCTTCAGTTGATTTTTTTGTACGCTTAGTTGGTTCTTATAGTCACACATTTGTAACTTATACTTGTTATGCAATCGTCACTTGTTTTTTCATCCATCCGTTTGTTTCTTATATTTTTTGTTTTTTGTTGAAGGTATATGGCATGTGTATTATTCTTTCCGTTGGACAGCCTAATACTGCGTGTGGTTTAGTTAGTTCCTATAGTATGAGGAAAGACTTTAGCATCAAATCAGTTTGTTTTCGGAAGATTTATTCTGTTAATTAATTTATTGTGTTCTCCGATGTTCTTATTGCTCTGTTGACTTCGTGTATCTCTGAGCTCAGACTTACGTGTATCATGCATTTTTACTTCAACACACTCATTTTCATCCTTCGATCTGTTAATGCAACCTAACGTTGCATTTTTGGTGTGGGAAATGTCGACTTTATCAATATAAAAAACTGTCGACTTCATCAATATAAAAAACTCGATGTTGAAAACGAAAACTATCATCTAAAAACAACTTCTGATGATTGGGCTCGTTTGCAATCTCTCATTAAGATGAGAATCCATATACCAACAGGTAATCGGTGTTGCTAAAGTCATTTATTCAAAAATCTGTTCTGTGAGAAGAACCTTAGCCTCTTAAAGGTACATTCTAATTCGTCAAATCTTACCGCTTCGGAGTTGACGAAAATAATGGAGAATCTATCCATTGAATGTGATTCTACACTTTATGATATACTATACTATCTGGCCCGTTTAAGGTTTCTATCCAAAATTGTGAAGCCAGCTGAAATTCTTAGAAAAATGTTTCAGCAGGAAAGAATTTGACCTGTAATTGAGGACGACAGTGATGAAGACTGAAGAGGTCTAACAATAACCCGGTTCGTAAGAGGCGAGGGGACTCACGATAATTGAGCACCCCGGTTCGTGAGAAACGAGGGAACTCACGATAATCAGAGCATCCCGGTTCGTGATGGGCAAGGGGTCTCACGATAATCAAGCACGCCGGTTCGTGATAAGCAAGGAAACTCATGATAACCAAGCAACCCGGTTCGTAAAAGGCGAAGGGACTTGCGGTAATCAAGCACCCCGGTTTGTGAAAGTCGAGGGGTCTCGCGGTACTCAAGCAGCCCGGTTCATGAGAGGCGAGGGGACGCGCAATAATCAAGCATCCCTGTTTGTGAGAGGGAAGGAGACTAACGATAAATAAGCTCCCCGTAAATGGGGCCTGAAATCGTATAGTAACCTTCGCGTGTTGGGACCTGGGAACTACAATTATTGAAGGCTAACTACATGCGTTCAGATCGATAGTTTTTTAAGGTGGTGGTTACTGAACGGTAGTGGCCGCTATATGTTATAGAGTTATATGTATGTATATATAAATGTTCTATGTTATAAAAGATGAATTGAAGATTTTTTTGGTGAAAAATGGTGGTTGTTGTTACATTCCAAAATTTAGAAATGTTATGTAACCCTTAAAACTAAGCATAATCTACTTTATCATACATGGCATAGGATAAGGCCACCACTTTTGAACTAGCTTATCACCGATCTTCTCCCAGTTCTAAGCCATACATGATAACCGACTACTGTCGATAAGAAAAAATTTCTAATCTAATCTAATTCTAATCTAAATCTAATCTAATTCTAATCTAAATCTAATCTAATTTTAAGAAGTACGTGACTCGTTGACAAAGTGACCAAACATGAACTGTACGTGACCTATTCAAATCTCAAGCTTATAAAAGCCTCTATGCCGCCCCTAATAGTCGTCTCTAGTTCGTGGCAGTCACACTGTCAACTTAAAACTTCAATTGTACGAATCGCTTGGAAAAAGTCGAGATCAAATCGACAAACGTGAAATATTCCTTAACGAAGAACCGCATTGTGTAGAGTCGCGTACTTGTATTTTCCATCGTGAAATAGTACGAAGTGCTAAGTGTAAACTAAGTCCCTTCGGCCCACGGTCGTCGTATACGTTGATTTCCGAATAGTTCGTGAGCATCAACTAAAAACATTCGGTAGAATTCCGTCGCTATTCTACAAATCATCGGGGATATCATCGACACTACAAATCTTCTCTTGCCCTTTCAAGACTGAAAGACAGCGTAAGTTTTATCATTCTTTTATTGTAAATTAATTTTATGTTCTTATATTATAATAAAAGTAGCAATAACTTGTGAAAATTGCCATATTTTTGAGTTTTTAATAACACGAAATTCCCGTAGGATTGAGGAGTGACAACGATCCCACATTAAATAATTCGTCAGGCTTTAGCACCCTGACTTAATCAGCCCTTTAACCTCCCTCACCTATTTCATTAAAATACTGCCCTCGCCTTTTGCTCGGGACGTAACATTGTGCACCCCTAGCGGACCGAGTGAACTGTAAGGATAATTTACAGCGTATTCTTATAGTATCCACATAGTATCCCTTGCGTATAATTTAACAAAAACTAAAAAACAGCAAGGTGGGCATACAAATTGTTGCAATTCGGATTCTACATTAAATTTTTCAATATAATGTCATGAAGTAATTGCTATAGTATTTTTGAAGCGTTACAAATTTTTTAAAATGTCATTAATTTCTGCTGAAGGTGACTTAAAGCGCATGCATAATAAGACGCATGCATATAAGCGCATGCATACTTTAAGGATATGCTATAAATTATCCTATCCGTTCACTTAGTCCCAAAAAATTGAAAAAAATGTCAACAGTTCTACTCACGAAAATTAGTTCATAATTTTTTTCTAACATTCGACTATTGAGATGCATAAAATATTTTTTGTTCAACGATATCGGTCTAGCCGTTCTTTACACCATCTACCGTTACACCAGCGAACATATCGTATAAAGTAAAAAAAATTACCGTTACACCCGCGACACAGAGTTTCTTGTGTAAACTGTACGATATAAATACCATTTTCCTATACACGCTACGTATCTTTCATTATTTTAACTGTATTAGAAGTTTATGCATAAAAACTACGGTCCGATGTATTTTTTGTCGCAAATAAATGTATCTCTTAGTAAATGTAAAAAGTGTGGAATAAATTTATAGTTAAGGGTTTTGGTTAAATCCGACTTAGAATTGTTTTACAGATACGGAGCTGTCGTCGCAATCATGTCGTTCGCAGCGCGATTTTTGCTCCCTTTCACGACATTATTTCAGAAAATGTAGGTTCATTATCATCAAGTCGTGGGTCTTGGAATCTAAAGAGACACCCGAGAGTGCTTCTTCGATGTCAGAATTATGCGTAAAAAATTAATTTGCAAACGCTTCTCGCTGTTAAGATGCTGTCGCCAACACAAGGACTTGTATTTAAAAATTGCAAGGATCCGAGGATCACAAAAAACCCCGGATATTTGATAAGTTTTCTTTCTTTTGTTCCCAAATACCGGGAGAAAACATATATATTGAAACAGTGCCGTACTTATCCAAAAAAAATCCGAGTCGCATTTAACCAACACCCTTAAGTTTGAATTTAGTGGCTCGATTTGGAAAGTTTCAAGTTTTTATTTTAAATATTTTTAATTCAAAGTTCTCCTTTGACTATGAACCAGAAGAACTCCGGGACATGGGAATACTTTATTTCTATTTCAGCGGTTACCCCCTTTTATCAAGCTTCATAAATTACATTAAATTGCAAGATTTATCGGTCTGTGTTCTCCGAAGGTCATAATTATAATTTTATCGTTTGTAATTTTTTTCATGGAAGAAACTACCTCAAAAGTTCAATAAAACCAGTCTCGGTTTTTTATCGCTCGGTTTTGTGTCGTGTTGGAAGAATATCGGAAAGTACCTTTGCGTATCGATATCGCTTCGGAATTCCGAGACAAAAAGACCAGATGGTATTTTCCTCGTACACCATAGAAGAGAGAGTGGGGCTGGCTGAGTGGCCGGCCGCGGGTACCGGAAAAAGAAGCTGCGAGGAGCTTAGCCCATTTGGGACCAGGACTTTTCAGAAAAGTATAATATATTCCAAAATATAAACTCTACAGTTTGCACTGCCAAAGAAATTTCAAAGCACTCACTGAGGCACGGAATTGTTTAATTCAAACAAACTTAAAATTTTTTCAATTTAATTTTTTAATCAAATTTTTTGACATGGATAAATAACAGATTCTTTGCTTGAATGAAAGTATTCATTTTTTTAAAATTATGCTCTTTTTATTTATTAATGAAAAGAGACATAGATATTTCTTAACTTCCATTTTAAATAAAATATATTTTGCGTAAATCTACAAGCATGTGACGATACCATTATGTTATGAGCCTATAAGGCACCTAAACAAGTGAGCGTTAAGATAGCCCTTTACCATACCGTCCAGCTAGCGGCAATTAATTACTTCCAAACGACACCGCACAGTCAGTTAATTAGTTCCACAAAGGGCCACTGAATAACGCATAATGTGTTTCATTAATTTACTGTTTACTGTGACGCCAATTTTTTTCTTTGATGGAATTTTGGGGGTCCTCCTAGTTGCGCACAACCTGTCCTTTACTAAAATAATTACATTTTAAAAGAAATGCACTACAAGCCGGTCGCCAGTCCTTTCTCGGGACAGATTCAAGAAAAATACTTTACGTTTCAAAAAGCAAGATGACCCAAAATGTATACAATAAGGGACATAGGCGATAATCGATGAGAGAGATAAGAGTGATGTGAATAAAAACTAATTATGAAACAAAAATAAAATGGAATAAAACAATCGGGCAGCAACTATAACTCGAATTAAATGGGTAGCTCAGTCTCTAAACAAGAGTAGATACTGGTAGAGTTGTCGGGTCAATGAATTGGTAAATCTCGATTGCAAAATAATGATTAAGGTTGAGTTATTAGTATTATTTTTCAAAGACTTAGGTGTGCATATATCACAATATGAATTGTGGCCTCAAGTAAGATTCTACCATTCTATAGTTTTTATAATCCCTTACAGGATGTATAAAAATCTTATTATGGGGTCATTTTATATCGAATAATTTTGTATGTTTCATTGATAAAACTCAAAGCGGAGAGAAATATAGTGACCACCCATTATAACTGTCAGTTAGAAGCAAAGTGGCACCTCCAACACCCCTTGACTTCGAGAAGCGAACCATGTTCGTTATCGAATTTTCGGCACCAGCTGACAAAAACATCATAGCCAAGGAGAATGAAAAGAAAGAGAGGTATCAGGACCTTATGAGGGAGTTGCAACGATTGTACCCGGAATATTCTGTTAAATTGATCGTCCTTATCATCGGCGCTCTTGGAGGTGCCAAGGTTTCACTTGCTAAGGGCCTAAAAAGCATCCCTGCGTATCAACAATATGCTAGAACACTTGCGGGAAAAATGCAGAAGGCGGTTGTCCTTGGGTCACTCCGTGTTCTTAGGGTGCACGAAGCTTTTGCTGGATCGTCGTATTGATTCCTTTACAGACTGTAACCACCTATCTCACGGTTGTGAGACGTGGTTTTGGCTGAAATTTCACCTCGATTTCGCTGAGAGCGGGTGCTATTTTTCAGATTAGCACCCGCTCCCGGCTAAATCCTGAGGTTCTCCTCATAACAAATTTTTAATTATATATGTATGTTAGGGTGGCCCCAAAAATCTCATTTGTCAAATTTTAACGGGCTTGTTGGGCAAATCGTTCTCGTAGGCAAATAAATTTATGCCTATTTTTTTTATTTTCGACAAAAATATTTTTAGAACTCGCTGTGACCATTTTTATGTCTTATGGAGTTTAACATGTAAAATGTACCCAATTTTTATTTCTTCGATCTTGGACAGCAAGTTATAAGTCTATTTATTTTTATATTTGATATACTCGTTCACTTATCAATAAATATTGCATTTATCGCATTTCTATATCTCAGAAATATTATGCAAAAGTTTTAAGCATATCAAAAATGGCATAAAATGGCGATATTTGGAGGCTTATTGTGACCCTCATATATAATTGTGTAACTTGACATTTTGAAGAGACATTCTTTAGACTATTTGGAATAGATTTCTAAAAAAATGATTAAAAGTATAATTTACATAGAGTAAAGTGTAATAAAAGCTTATGGAAAATGACGCATTTAAGGTGAACATCGACTGAAAGGACTGTAGGTGGACGGCTGCAAAAAAAGTTGACCCTCGGTCGGCCCGCTCATTGTACACCGTATTTGCTGCGATCCCAAGCTGCGGTCACTGACAATGAGTTGAATGGCAGAATAATAATAAGTTAATAAATCTATAGCAGCTCTCTGGGTTAAACCTGTAGCTGGTGTAAGGACTTCTTTACTTCAAATCAGGAAACTTTGAAGTCTCAGAGCAAGTTCTAGAAATATTTTGTCAACGAGAACGATTTGACACCACCGGCATGGACCGACATGAGGTAAATGAGCGTGGACTCTCAACTCTTTACAAGTGTGTGCTGCGAGACCACAGTGGTTACACTGCCCAGTCCGTGGCTACCCTACTCTTATACTTGTACAGTTATGGACTTTTTCTCCATTGAAATATGTGGTTGAGTATCTTATTGTATAAACTAAAATATTTAGGATTTCATGATGATAAACTAATGATTTTTTCATCGCAAGCTACGATAATTCTGAAGAAAAAACCCCTGAAAACGATGATGTCAAAAGAGTAGAGCTAAAAGGTAAACATAAAAACATAACCTATAATTTTTTCAGGCATTTGCATATTTGCATAATCTGGCATTAACTTTATCTTTTCATAAATAACAATTGTAGCACAGATAGAGAAAATTCACAAATGGATTTTTAGGTTAAATACCTAACAGTTAAAAGGCACAAAATTGGCTCATTTAACTTCCAAATCGTAGCTGTCCAAAATAGTATGTTTTGCGATCAAACAGTTTTACTCGGGACATCCGGCCTCCTTAATCTATTTTAAAAACTAGCAACGATAGTTATTGCACCCTCCATTTATTTTGTCAAAGAATAATAATTAAATGACTACTACGTCTTTCATATTGGTCATTAAAACGCTCAACTCGATTACCTGGTTACTTAATTAATAAGCAAATAAAATGAATTCAATTTTACTTATAAGAACACAAAAAGAAATTTCGGGCGACGGCGCACAGTGGGAAAAAGTACCTTTTTTGAACAAAAATCGACCGACAGTGCAATTCTTAACGGATTTTGTTGTTTTTTTTAGAAATGACCATAAGGCTTCTGGTTATAACATGTATCTGCGGATATTTGAATTCGACTTAACGTAAATTTTTTATTTAACAACAAAGGTACAACTTTTTGTTGCTAAACTTTTCCGTGATACCATTTTTTCTAAGACTTTCAAATTCATTAAAAAAGGTCATAAATTAATTAAATAAGTAATTTAAAAATAATTTCCAGTGGGTTAGAGTAACTACAAAAATTGTTAATAATGTTATAAACAAATTAATTCACAAAAGTAATTTTTTCGTGATTCGCAATGATTAGCTAATTTTAATCCATAGCTTTTGTATAAAGTATCACAGATAATGATGTGCGCTTACAATAAGTTCAGAATAGATAATAATTGCCAATTATTTAAAAAAAATTTATAAACAAATGCAAATTTGGACCATTTATTTATGAATATGATTGATTTTTTTGCGGAATCAACTGGAAATGTCTTACCAAAGACACCTTGCTGTAATATTTTTCATAGTGATCGAAAAGTGTTGATTATTTAAACAATGTTCATAAACAAATGAACATTTTGACCATTTTTTCATGTATAGACATGATTTTTTTGTGGAATGAATTCGAAATGTCTTGCAGAAGACTCTTTGCTATTATATTTTTAATAGTGACAAAAACTGATAATTATTTAAACAATTTTCATAAACAATTGCACATTTTGACCATTTTTTCATATATAGGCTTGATTTTTTTTGCGAAATCAATTTGAAATGTCTTGCAAAAGAATCCTCGCTGTCATATTGTTTATAGCCATTCGTGCTTCAGTGAGTGAAAATCGAGCTCACTTATTGGATATTGTGATACTCTCAGCCATTTTTGACTTATGTGGACCTGAAAAGGGCCGTTTTCAGGTGGGCATTCGTGCTTCAGTAAGTAAGAATCAAGCTCACTCATTGAAGATTGTGATATTTTCAGCCATTTTTGACTCATGTGGCCCTGAAACGGGCCATTTTTAGGTAGGCATTTATGCTTCAGTAAGTAAGAATCGAGCTCACTCCTTGGAGATTGTCATGCTTTTAGTCATTTCTGACAGAGGTTTCATCTTCCTGGATTCTGCTTTTCTATAACTGCTTATCAAAGGGTCCGAATGGAGCAGATGATGATGAAGAAAATCTAGGTTCGTCATTTGCCTGTCAGACATTCTGCTGTTATTAGCTCTAACTTTTCTAAAGATCTTATTGTTTCCCTCTTGCGACTCTTTTGAGCTGCCAACCAATTGGTAGCTCAAAATATTGAATTATATCACTTCCGTGAATAAGCAGGTTATGTACTGATGGTGGCATTTTATACCAAGGATAAAGATTTATGCAAAGATCAGCTGTTTCCAAATAGCATAACCAAATAATTTCTCTATACACTTCTGTTTGCCTTCGAAACATGTGTATAGTACAAACAGTAAGTCTTCAATTTCGCACAATTAACTATCCTTCGGCACGTTATAACTTGTAATATATCGTAGAATCTGGTGATCAGATCTTGATCTGAACCAGTTATTTTAACAACCGATTTAGCTTTTCATAAAAAGGAACATGCAACATTTCCGGTATTTGTTGTTCCATAACCCTGCTTCACCACATCAACTGTTAAACCCAGTTTGGATCTTAATTGTATCTGAATACGTTCCTTTCTTGATTTTTTCATTTTCTTTTCTTCCTTTTTTCTTGCGGAAAACTTTTTAAAATCCATATGGTAGGAAACATGTAACAAATATTCCAGAAAACGAATCCAAGCATGCAACGTCGAGAGACCAAATTTATAATGTGCCTCATTGCATGGAATTTTAGCTACATATGGTAAGTTGCTAACATGCTTTGATCCAACTCCACAAATATTGCAGGGAGAAGATGCTTTCTGTCCAGTTAGAATATTACATACCTTTCCATCAATCATCGTACACTTCAAGACAAAGCTGATATCAAAACTCATTCCACTGACACCAATGGAATAGGTATGAACTTTTTCCAGCAGCTTTATGTGATAGTTGTACTCTTTCTTTACAAGAGAATCAGTTACTTTAAGGAAATTAAATTTAATTGTCCTACAGAAATTGACAGATGAAGGTGTTTTGTTCGTCCTAATAATATCATCATCTGCTTTTAATTGAAGACAGACGAAGGAAAGCAAAAAGAAAAATTTGTCCGTGAAAAGGCTCTTGTGATAGCTAATGTTTTCTTCACTCTCAGAATCATTGTTATAAGATTCATCGTTTGCATCCACATACTCACTCTTCTTTGACCACTTTTGCTGTGTCATCTGATGCGCAGAAGCACCGTCCATTCCTCACTTTCCAAAGAGCACTAGTTTTTTACCAAAAAGATTAGCGAGATCATCTTTTTCCATTTGTAACAAGATTCGCTTAACTGTATGCCCCAGTAAACTTATGAAATGGACACTTGCTCCTAAATTAAATATCTCTATATGCTCACCGCTTCCTGGATAACAAGCATTTTGCGCTTCAGAGATCTTTAAATACGGCGGATATGAATCATTGCCAGTTATTTCTTCATTGTACTTTGTTAGCTTTTCGTATTTCCTCTTGGACAGACCTAAATCCACGTACATCGCTAAGATTCATTGCAATTTATTCTCGTCATTATCTTCCTTACGAAACTGCGTCCCAGATTCGCTATCGGACTCATTTTTGATCAATGAAAGTACTTTGGATAATTCTTCCTTCCTTTGAAGCAAGTTCTTGGATGCGTCTTTTCTTCGTCTTTTCGGATCCATCTTCAAATGATAATCGTGGTCTTCCTCTCTTTAGAACATTAGTTAAACCTTTTATTTGGATAGGTGGGCAAGGAAAAGGTACCTTGAACTCTACTTCTAAGAATGCAGCATGATTTTGAACAATCAATGCTTTTTTCCTACAGACACTTTTCTATTTTCTATTATACAAGGGCATAAAAGAGTCAACCAATTTTTTTCTTATAACCATTAACTGACTTTCATCAAGAGAAGACGTAGCATTAATATTATCCAAAATCAAATCTACTTTGTTACATTTTCATTGTGGATCGCTATTCCAAATGTTGTCACATAAGTGCTGATTTTTTATTCTGTATTCCATGTTAAAAAATACTTCGAAGGATTCCCTTAATATCTCCGTAGAAACACACAATCTATTTGTGAACGTCTTCCATGAAGCAAAATAAAACAAATGTAGAAAAAAATCCACAACGACTTGAAGTTGCTCCTGCGACATTCAACTGTTTTTAGGTATAGTTGATACCAAAAACAATTTATTTGTAGCTACAGCAACTTCAAATCGTTCCTGATTTTGTTTGCTTTCTTTTGTTTTATTTTATTTCAAGAAAGATTTATTTGCAAGCAGTCTTTGCCAAGACATTTTTAGTTCATTCTGAAAAAAAATCTAGCCTATTAAAAAAAAGGTAAAAATGTGTATTTGTTCATAAATTTTTTAAAAATAATTACTAGTTTCTGTCACTATTAAAAATATGTCAGCAAAGAGTCTTTTGCAAGACATTTTTGCATTGATTCCCCAAAAAAATCAGAGCTATTCGTGAAAAATTGGTCAAAATGTGCATTTGTTTACAAAAATTGTTTAAATAATTAGAAATTATTATCTATTCCTAACTTATTGTAAGCGCACATCATTGTCTGTGATACTTTATACAAAAACTGTGCGGCGGTGCTTATACATACCGCTGCTAAGCTAAATATACGAACGCCAGCGAACCCTATGTCCAGGACGTCTACTCTCTTATTTTGAGAACGCTGCGATCAGACAGAGGAGCGAATGACACTCCAAACTTTTGGGACAAAAATCGACACATAACTCAGTGAGAAGGTTTCGTTCTTTTCTGGAGCAACGGTTGATACACATGCGCAGTCTCGCGTGAATTTACTTATATATAACTATCGATACATAGGAAGATTCCAATTTCGTGAAAACTTTCGATTTTAATAGTGCTTTTCTTTTTAATTCCTATCATAGAAATGCATAAGTGGGATCGACTACTATAGCACATTTACATCTCGTTTGAGATAGCAGTGTTCTTAGATATAAGAGAGCAAAGTTGTATCACATTTTAAGGCTACCACTGTACGAAAAGTAGCGCTGCTGTTGGGTTAAAATCAAGGTTTTGTTGCCCTACTACATCGAACGCCACAGCTGTCCTAAATTTCTTTTCGTGAAGGCGTATTTTATAAAGTATTTTTCACTTGATATCCATATGTAGGATCGTACGAAAAATACCATTATGGCCCGGCATATATGTATGATCATTTATGAGCATAACCAAATAATTTCTCTATACACTTCTGTTTGCCTTCGAGACATGTGTACAGTACTGATCGATTCAACACTCAAACCTAAAATAGTAATTTTAACCCTGACTTAGAAAAACACGAGTATTTCCTAAAATAGAACCGACCATACGGGCCTTTCTACGTATGCATACTTCGATCCAATGCACAGAATCAATGAAGGATAATTATTGTTATACGTCTTTCCTCTCTGTTCACTTTTCATCATAATTTTGCGTTGATTTACCGTAAAGTATGTACTACGGTGGCTCTTATTTACTCTTGGAAACAAATTTTTTTGCCATTTTTTTAAGGCTACCCTCCAGTTTGGTTCCATTTTATGTAGAAATAATTCGTGTAAAATTTGAACTTAATCCGACCAAGGGAAAGGGTGCCCCAGGGCCTTTGAAAATAAAAAAAAACCATTAAAAAATAAATGTTGCTTGTTTATTTTGCAAAATATTAATTATATGCAAAAAGCTTGATAGGAAAGTTGTAGATCTATTAAAAATGCATATAGTTTTTTCTACAATTTTTTCTTCTATGACTAACTGTTTTAGAAAAAATGCGAAAAAGTATGCCATTTAAAAGTATCCAAGTACTTTAGTAAAGGATAGTCTACGAGTCTTCCATAAACCACGTCGCATCTTTTTGCTTTTAATCTATCTGTGTCCTCTGTTTGCTGAGTGTTCTTGTCCAAGCGGTACCAAGAGGTACCAATGTTAATGTAGTAATGTAGTTGTACTGACGCAGTTCTCTTTCGGATATCGGACGAGTCAAAACAAATTTTTATGTCAGAATGTCTTCTGCCCGTCTATTACGTGAAAAAATTTATTCACTTGGATATTACTGGAATAAAATAAGTGGAAATAAATTGCCATCAAACAAACATGTTTTAAGTGTATTATTTTTTAATCTTCGTGTGGTGAAGTTAAGTTTGCGCGAAAGTGCCAGACTAGCATTGCAGGAGGTTGTTATTTTTTGGGAAAAAGCATGAATTCCAACTCAGGAAATAAGAAACTGCATCCCAAAATTTGAATATTTGTACCAGGAATGAAGGCAATTACAAAATCACGCTGGGAAAACATCGAAGGCTCATAAGAAAAAAGAAGAAAATTTCAAATCGAAGCTCGAGAATCTTCTCGACATTGCGCATGCTAACGCTTTGGAAAATATGACTATAGAAGAAGACAAGCATTTTTTAATGATTCAAAGGTTAAAGGGTCGACAAGGGTTCATGTTTGGAGTCGATTACAAGTAAGTTATAAGAGAAAGAAAAGTTGCAGAACGAGAAGAGGTAAGTTACTGCCAGCGTTAACAGGTAAGGAGACCGTTGATCGCCTTCCTGTGATTATTTCGAATGGCGATGCTGAACAACTTCTTGGAATGCCTGTACTGCAATCTGGGACTGGAAAAGATCAGGCATCTGCTGTTTGTGAAATTCTTGTTGAGTGGGGTCTCCAAGATTGTGTTAAAGCATTAGTTTTTGTTACAACAGCATCGAATATTGGAAGTTATAGAGGTGCGTTCGTTTTGATCGAAAATTTTTTAGAAAAAAGTCTTTTGTACTTTGCTTTTAGACATCATATATATTAAATTATTGTTAGAATTGTTTTCGAAGAAAAGTTGGGTAAAACTACAGGTCCGATTGTACTGATCTTTACAAGTTTTCAAAAAGCTTGGCCTGGAATCAATGTTAAAAATTTCCAATCAGGGATTGAAAACGAAAAGGTCAAAGGACACTTCAATAAAGGCGACGTATCTCGAATCCTTGATTTTTTTGAAAATGCTTTGAAGGAACAGCAGCCTAGAGAGGATTATAGGGAATTTTTCGAATTAGTAATAATTTTTCTTGGTGAAGTACCATCTCGTGGAGTATTTTTCCGTATTCCGGGGGCTGTTCATCATGCGAGGTGGATGGCAAAAGCTATTTCATGCTTGAAAAATTTTCTCTTTTGTCGTGAATTTGAATAAACTCTAGAAGAAGAGAATGCGATCTGCGATATTTGTATTTTTATTGTTAGTGTTTACGTCGAAGCATGGTTTTGTGCGCCTTCTGCTGCTCAAGCACCTTATCTGGATTTCAGGGTTTTGTCAAAACTTTATGAATATCAAGCTGTCAATCCCGGTGTCTCTCATGTTGCATTAAAAAAAACTAATGAATCATTTATGGTATTTATGCTATGAAACTGTCGCATTAGCTTTATTGATCCGAAATTGTCATCAGAATCGAAAATGAAAATGGCCAATGCTTTGAATCGCGAAACAGAATCATCAAATAAAAATTTGAAGTGAGTACAAGTACAAATCGATGAAATGCCAGAAATGATTAACAATGACACTAAACGATTTTGCGAAAGATTTAACTTAATTAAACACACACAGCATGAAAACAAAAACACAAACCCAAGACGACTCCCTCGGTTCCAGTTCTACCTCCCCCCTCTCCCAAACCTCCCTTATTAACTGAAGTTTTTTCTGAAGTTTTGGTGGGACTGACGTTATAACTACAATCTCCACCATATGACGATTTGATACTTAACTTTGACATGATTTCGACTCAGAAAATAAACTTATTGCATAAAGGTGTTAGTTGGGCGTATAATCTAAACAATGAATAATACATACTACAAAATAGCCTCGGAAAGGACTGGAACTTTTAATGGCAAAAGGCATGCACACGGAAAATCTGAAGGTCATGTTTCAGGCGACAAATGGAGACTGGGTATTTGGAATGCTAGGGGAGTAAATTATCTCAAGGTAAAAAAATTGCGTGAAACTATGGACGTGAGGAAACTAGACATTTTATGTGTGCCATTTGAAATATGGTCAGAAGTAGACTGTGAATCACATGGTAAACAAGGAGTAGGTCTGACTTTGAATGAAAGAGCAAAGCATCATCTCAGAGACCATGGTTTCGTATCTCGCAGACTGCTGTGGGCTACAATGAAAGTAGGAATCAGAAGACTATTTATCATAGCACGCTACGCGCCAGTTGATAGTGGTCCTAGAGAAGTAAAAGACGCCTTCTAGGACACTTTAAATGACACAATAAATATTTGCGAACATAGGGAAAGAATAATTCTACTAGGAGACATGAACAGTTGGGTGGACATCCAAAATCAGGATACAGAAAGAGTATTAGGTAATTTTGGGGATCCAAGAACAAACTATAACGGAGATAAATTAGTTGGTCTATGCTTAGAAAGGTGTCTGTTCATTCTAAATACTTGGTTTAGGCATACAATGATCCACATGTACACCTGGTCTAAAGGAAATAGCCGCAGTATAATTGACTTTGTTATTGCGGATGAAAGACTAAGAGAGTTAGTTAAAGATACAAGGGTCATAAAGGGGTCCTAAATGCAATACTGATCATTACCTTCTGATCTCAAAAATTAACTTAGGTCGGGGATGGAGAAAAAGAGAGAACCAAGGAAGCGAAACAAACGCGAATCAAAATTGAGAACCTACAGAAACCGGACATGTGAATAGATAGGGCAACATGGGAGGACCGTATAAAAAACAAAGATATAGAGGGCGCCTGGGCAATGTTACGGGATATCCTTGTTAGATGTACAATCGAAGTGTGTGGTACCGCAGTTGTAAGAAGAATTTCTGGTGATGCGTGGTGGAATGATGAAATTCAGGCTGTCCAAAAAGTAAATAGAAGAGCGTAGAAGAGAACTTTGAACATCGCAGGTCTTAGCAATGAAGAAAGAAATAGACGTAGAAGAAATTATATACGCGAAAACAGGATACTCAAACGATTAGTTAAGGAAAGTAAAGATACAATTAGAGCAGAAGAAGAGATGAAAATACAAAACGACTTTGAAAGAAGCAGGAAACTACTTTATAAAAAAATGAAAGGAAACAAAAGTACAGAATTTGTCAACATGAGAAATAGTAGGCGGGAAATGGTATATGATTCAGACGGAATACTAGAGGCTTTCAGAGGCTATTTTAGGAGACAGTTCGGAGATCAAACTATAGGATACAACAACTGCGATGTTGAACACGATGCGATGGAAAACTCAATTGAGAAAGTCTGTGTCACAGAGGTTAGGGATATAATTAAGTACTTGAAAAACGGTAAGGCTGCCGGGGTAGACAGTATTAACACTGAAATGCTTAAACACGGTGGCGCGTGCATGCCACATACAGTCTGTCAAGTTAAAGCGTGGGTGGCTTTACTCGCAGTCGGTAAGATGTATCGACATGATTTTGGTGTCAAAATGTTAAGAAGAGCTCCCTCTTTCATGCTTTTTTATTTATCATTCAGTTTGCTTTCAATTCTCATCTTGTTATGTAGGTGAATAGGTGCAATCTCCCAAACCCAT
>NC_046662.1:114346536-114373829 GCF_010883055.1 Belonocnema kinseyi | reverse complement strand
ATGAGAATTGAAAGCAAACTGAATGTTAAATCAAAAAGCATGAAAGAGGGAGCTCTTCTTAATATTTTGACACCAAAATCATGTCGATACACGTTACCGACTACGAGTAAAGCCACCCACGCTTTAACTTGACAGACTGTAGACTGTGCGAATTGATAAATTTATGTTTCGAGATGGGAGATGTCCCAGACGATTGAAAAAAAACGATTATCGTACTAATATACAAAAGGAAGGGAGATAAAAGCGACTGCAATAATTACGGAGGGATTAGCTTATTAAGCACCGTAAGTAAAATATATTCAAAAATACTTATTCGTAGGGTAATAAAAATAACAGAAGCAAAGATTTGGGAAGTCCAAAGTGGGTTTATGTCAGGATGGTCATGTACGGATCAAATATTTAGCCTAAGGCAAATAACAGAAAAAAGTTTCAGAGTAAGAAAAAAAGTTTTCTGTGCATTTGTTGACCTAGAAAAAGCTTTTGACAAGGTAGATAGAAGTAAACTTTGGGAAGTCCTGAAAGAGTATGGATTCAATGGATGGCTCCTACAAGCTATAAAAACAATATATACAGGTAGCAAAGCGAGTGTAAGAGTGAATGGGAAACTGAGTGACTGTTTCGATATTATTCAAGGAGTTAGACATGGATGCGCTATGTCTTCATGGTTATTTATATTATTTATGGACAAGTGTTTAAGAATGGTTCTCTTCGACGAAGAGGGTGTGGATCTCGAAACAGTAAGGGTACATGGGTTAGCGTTCGTAGATGATAAGGTTGTTATGGCAGAGTCTATCGAAGACTTACAAAGAATGTTGAATAAACTAGATTCAAGCATGAAGAGCATGGGCCTCAAAATTAACGCAAATAAAACAAAAACTATGGTGTTCGAAGGAAAGAGTAAGAAAACACCATGCAATATGTTATTAAATGATGAGAGAATTGAAAAAGTTGATAAGTTCGTATACCTTGGTAGCTTATTTACTAGGGACGGGAAAAAAGATGAGGAATTAGATAGACGCATAAACGAAGGTAAGAAGGTTATTGGTAGAGCAGGTCCCCTTATCAGAAGTAAAAATATATCAAATAAAGCTAAAATGGCAATACATAATTCTATATTTGTACCGAATGTACTATATGGTAGCGAGACATGCACTTATAAAGAAAAAGATGAAAGTAAAATTAACGCAATTGAGATAAGATTCATGTGCATAATATGCGGGAAAACCCTGATGGACAAAGTAAGTAACGAGATAATTCTAAAAGAATGTGGTGCAGAAAAGACGCTAGTAGAAACATGGGAAAGAAATCGGTTAAGGTGGTTCGGATATGTTGAGAGAATGCCAAATGAACGACTAACGAAACAAGTGTATCAAGGTAAAGTAAATGGCAGCGTGCCGAGAGGTAGACCGCGGAAAGAATGGTTAGAATGTGTGAATGAGACTCTAGTTAGAAGAGACATAAGAAGTCACAGAAATACGAGAGCCTGCATGAAAAAATGCATGGACATAAAAGAAGATAGAGAAGTATGCCAGGACAGGAAGGTATGGCGGCAAATAGTTAATAAAAAGTGTGTCAGTAGAGTGAATGACGCCTGAAACAAAAGACCTTGGCCACTAATGGACCCAAGTGGGGAACCTTACATAACGACTTCGTGAGGTTCTTCGCTTAAGGTGATTGCTAGAGAGATTGATCGACAACCTGGGTCGGAGCAGTGTTGCGAAACGAACGTGTTATTAACTTAAATAAGACGAGAATTCTGGATCAATCTGAAAATTCTCTATCCCTTCCACACACTACTCCTTTCCCCTACCGAGTGAGTCATGCATACCCCGAAAGGGAAATCGCTTAATGGTGTAATAATAAAAAAAATAACTTGACTGATGAATTTCTTGGGACAGAACCGTCGACGTGGCCTAAAAATGAAAGTTTTGTTAAAGGACTTGAATTAGTAAATAAATTGAACTGTTGTAAATGATTCGGCTGAGAGAGGCGTTAAGCTTATGGAAGAGTATAATAAATTATTCACGAAAAACGAACAGAAACAGTATGTGCTTCAGATTGTGAGTGCTTATCGCCGAAAGTTTCCAGATTATAAAAAATAGTCTTTGTCTATGAGTCAAGATTTGTAGTAAAAAATCGCACTTTTCTCGAAAACGGTTGGTCATAGAAGAAAAAGTTGTAAAAAAAATATGTGCACTTTTAATAGATCTACAACTTTTGCATCAACCTTTTTTGCATATAATTAATATTTTGCAAAATAAATAAATAAAATTGATTTTTGGTATGGTTTTGTGATTTTCAAGGGCCGATAAGAACCCTTTTGCTTAGTCCAATTAAACTCAAATTTTACACGCATTATTTCTACATAAAATGGAACCAAAATGGGGGGTAGCGTGAAGAAAAGTCAAGCTTTGAAAATAAGAGCTACCTTAGTATGTACTAATAACATAAGAATGTGTTATTATTTAATGTTCGATTATAAGGTAAGCTCCGCTGGATCGGAACTCGCTATATAGAAATTCGCAAAGGGAAGTCATCTCCACTTGAACACTTCTCGGTAACGGAAGGTCAAACATTAAAAGCCCTAAAAATTTCCAGATATGTTTCTACCAGAAGTTGTAGCTTAGAGTTGCTTCTGCTACCTGCGCGATCGAATGTGGAGACCCGGTCCATCCTGATCCGACGAGTGATACTGTATGACAATGAAACTGGCAACTATTTGATTACTTTCCAGAACATTTCAATTTGACTTACAAAATAAGAAAAAGGTTGACGATTTTCTAAATTATTGAGTAGACATTGGTGACTTATTTCACATCCATTTATTTTATAAAAACTAATTAATACATAGGTTTTTAAACATTCTTGTGTATTGTCGTAGTTTCAAAAATTGGTTCTTCGTCAATGCTTTGATATTGGCTTAGTATGTTTCTCGAGCCAAGTAAGAGCTTGAGCGTTCTCAGGTCCTTGAAGAAGGGGTTTTAAAGTGTTCAGACACTTTGCGTGATAACTGTTGAGGTATTCAATCTGAAAAAAATCCATAATTATGAAATACGTATGAGTGAAAATAGCAAAAAATCAGCAATATCCTGTCGCGAAAAAACTACTGACTACCATTCATGTGAAAAAATTTCATTATAGTATCTGATAGTATTTGACATCTTGTGCACTTATTATTTTAATTAAACATTTTTTAAATAAGAATACCCCTCGTTCTCTGTCTCTTTCTCCTTCTCTTGCTTCATCTTTTTTTTTAATAATCTTACCCCTTAAATTTTAAGATGCTCCACCCTAAAATTTTTATTTGAATAGCAGAAAATTACCTCCATACTTTTTTTTCTTCAAAAATATTTTAGGGCATGCTGAAACCATTTTAAAATTGTATTTTTTTTAACAATAAGTTTTAGCTACAGAATCAATTGAGAAAAATGATTGCAGCTTCTTTGTTTTTATGTAATGAACAGTATTTCACTTTATAGCGAAGAAAACGGCAATTTCCGAATGTTCACACATAACTTTAAAGTCTTGCAGAAGTTTTGCAATCATTATTTGACATATTTTCTGCAGCCCCTTTTCTATTTGGGGATTTGGAGATCTAAAAATATAGTTTTTCCTCAAATTATAAATTTTTGAATATGACTAAAACTAAACTTTTTTGACATTTTTCCCCTATTTTTTAATTTTAATAAAAACCCCGATCAAGCAGAAAATTATTCAAAGCGAAAGACAAACCAAATATTTTTTAATGCACGAAATATAATTTTAATTTTTCAAAATAGGCTTTAGACACCGTGCCTCTATGATTGCATGTATATCCCTATCGATTATTATAATTAGTCAAAATAAGTCGAGATCAAGTTTTTTTTCATTCGAAAGAAATCACGCCGATGAACAACAATTCGTTTATACGATAATCTGCACATCGACCTGTCCAAATGTAAAAATAAAAAAAAGTGGGCCGAACTTTATCATGCATGAAGATGTATGCTCGGAGAAACCATATGAAAAGGTGCTAATAATCCAGACACCAACCCCATTTCCGTTCAAACCCATTTTCGATTCTTATGTAAAATGATCTCCAGAATCCAAAACTATCTAGCACGTCTCTGGCAAATGTGCCGTTTCACTGTAGGGCCAAACCGAAAAAAACCCGGACGAAAGTCAAAATAATGAAAGTTTCTAATGGGCATTTTTCGACCTAGGATTGGCTACAGTACTCCCTAGTGCAGTCGAATTCACTCATCATAAACCCCAACTCGACTACCAGCATGCTGGTGTTAGTTGCAACGTAGCGTTCTTGCGAGCAGACAGTGCTTCGTTGAGAAGACAGAAAAAGAGACGTAGGTGTTTGAATCAGCCAGAATCTTTGGAAATATCAAATCCATTCAAATAAAATGGAATCAACTCCTACAGGTAAGTAAATTATTACAACCACTTATGAAATTGAACTGTATTAAGCAAAAAATTATGAGGATGATAGTAGCGCATGTGATTTTCAATCTAAGGAATTAAAAATATTGGCAGTTTTTAAGTAAAATAGTAAAATATTAAGTATTACTGAGCATTAAAAACTATTAGAGGTTGTAGATTAACGTATTACAAATAAAACATTTAAGTTTCAGCTACCCATTTCTGCCCGCCTGATTTTAATCGAAATTTTTATGAATTCAGAATTCCGAAAAGGTAGCACAAATAATTGGCTTAGATAAGGAACTTATTGTTCACTTCCATGTTATACTACAAGCAATAGCATGCGGTTTTGAAATCGATATTGAAGCTTATGAAAAGTATGCTTTATAAACAGCTCATCAATATGTTGCGCTACACGGTTAGTGTTATATGCCTACTGCTGTACATAAGCTTTTGATGCATGGAAAGGATATAATCCGTAGCTCACTTTTGCCGATTGTTCAACCATCTGAGGAAGCACAGGAGGCTTGTAATAAATTATTTATGGAATTTCGGCTACGCTTCGTAGGAAAACATGATACAGAAAAGACAATGGAAGAGGTTTTTAAGCGATTTTTGGAAATGAGTGACCCATTCACTTCAAATTGTCGGCCTATCGCACAGAAACCATTAAAATCTTTGTCTGAGTCTCATTATGAATAGGAGTTTTGTACTGAACTACAAACCGTGCAATAAGCAAATATTATCATTTTGATTTTCTAATTTACTGAATAATTTTTATTTAACGCGTAACTAATATTTAACTTTTTTGGGTTTAAAATAAAAAATAAAAATTAATAGTAAATGTTGTGTTAATTAAACACCCACACATACCAAGTTTGAACATTTTTATTGTTTTAAATAATGTCCACCATATTGAATTTCAGAATTCCAAGCTTCAGATTCCCAATTAGTGACCCCGAAACCCCACATATACCAATATTGGTCAGAATCCAAATATTTAAAAAAAATTTTGTTCAGCATATTGGATGCGCCATCTTGAATTTTGCCATTCAGAGTTCAGATTCGTGATCAGCGACCCCAAAAGCCCACATATACCAATCTTGTGCAGAATCTAAGTACATTTTAAAAATCGGGTCCACTATATTGGATCCGCCATCTTTGAATTTTGTCATTCTGAGTACAGATTCGTGACCAGCGACTCGAAAACCCCCGAGTCGTCAATTTCAAGACGATTACTTGACTTTTTGGACTTTCGTCCAGTGTTTTCCGGTTTGACCCCACTGTGTACTAACATTAAACATTCAAAATAACCAAATTTTGAAATTTTTTCTTCCTCTTGTTAGAAAAGCTCATGAAAAAAAATATTCGTTTAAGCAATTTTTTGTCACGACGAATATTTAGTTTAAAAAATCAAGTAATTTGTAAAATAATTGGCAACAAATACTTTTGTCAAAAAACAAAAAAATATTTTATGAATGAAAGTCTTAACTAAACAACACATTTTTGTAATGAACACTGATCTTTGTTAGAAGTCATTTTAGCGCGTTGCACCAATTATTCATTTTGCATGGAGCCAATTAGTTTTAGAGAAAAAATTCCTGTAAGAAACCATACTTACCTACTTAACCCATGAACATCTAAACGGACGATTTTTTATGCTTTTTTCAACCGCGATTTTAAATGTGAATCCGATAGTAAAAAAAATTGGGACAAGTCTTATTCGATGTAAAATATTGTGAACCTTCGATACGTGCTGTCAGAATTTTGAGAAAAAACTCATATTAATAAAGTTTTATTTGTTTCTTTAACAAAAAAAACACGACATTTCGCATGACAAAATTTTTTCGTTTCATATTTTTACACAGAAACCGTCGTTGGATTTTTATAATTCGTGAATTTTTTGCGTCCATGAAAGCTAACCTTCAAAATCCATGTATAGATTTTTTCAAATTCAAGATAGCAGCATCCAATATGGCGGCTTAAAGCGAAATTTTTGTTTGCTTATTTAGATATTTCTTTTATTTATTTATTTTTAAAGAATGTTGATGATGCATGTTTATAAAATTTCGTATAGGGGGGTTTTTTGGGTCACTGGTTACGAATTTATTATCAGTTTTCACAAATTCAAGATGGCGGATCCAATATGGCGGTCAAATATGTCAATAATTTTTCATTTACTATGAAAGTGGGTTTACAGGGTTTTTTTTAGGTCGCTGGTAACGAATCCATTATATGTTTTTACTAATGATATTAGATTGTAAGTGTATTATCAATGTCATGTGAAGGGGGTAGCCAGGTTTTAATGATCTTTTTTTGAAGAACGTTTTTTTGTTATTTATTTTTATTTAACATTTACAACTTCTTAGTATGTCGTAAGGCATGTTATTAACTAATGGAAAAGAATTTAATTTTTATTTTTCATTAATATCCGGCCAATTGCTGGGCTATCTGATGACGCTATGTTGAAAAACGGTCGCCATGATTTTTCAACTTTGCATCATCTGAAACACAAAAACCACAATTTTTTGTGAAGAGCACATAAATGGCTATAGCATGAACCTCAATTATGAAAAATATTAATTAATAAACAAATTGTGAAAGTTTTTGTAATTTTTCGTTTTTTGCTCACTTTTTTAAAACATTAACTAGATCAAATTGTTAATAATCATTAATGAGGAATCAAGACCGAGGTTCATGCGAAAGCCAAGTCTTTTCTGAATATTATCAAAAAATTTGAATGAAATCGACCCAGTAGATCGGTTGGAATCGTGGCGAAGAACCCAAAAAAACGCGTTTCGAGATAAACGCGTTTGAAGTTTGAAGTACGAAAAATTGTGCGTTCCGACCGCTCGAGGCTTTTCGAAGTAATTCATTTTTCGGCCACTTCTGATACGCCCTGAGGTCAAAAAGGGTTTTTAACGAGAAAAACTTTTATGTACTACTTACATAAAATTTTTGTGAGGAAAGTTTTTTTACAGACAGAACTGTAACCAAACGAATAAACTGCTGTATTTTATTTATGAAGGGCTGCTATAATTTGCACATGGATAAAAATAATTTTTGAATGAGAAATAAATATAATGTAAAAGATGAAGATTCACATGTAACCTATATGAGTTGCACGAGAAAAATTACTTAGGATAAGTACACAAGTAGTAATTATTCCATTCCCTCCCCCCCACTCTTTGCCTATAGATAAACCCGAAGCCCCTTCCGAAAAAATCGAAGCCCCCCCCCCCCCCCCGAAAAAATCCTGGCTACGCCGCTGGTATGGTATACAATAGTGCATTCAGTGATAAGCTACCCGGAAATTGTAATATACCAGATTAATCGATACTATCAACTAATTTCGACAATTTTGAACGGCATATTCGATCCGCTATGTTGAATTTGTAAAAACAGATAATCGATTCGTAATCAGCGACCTAAAAAAAACCCGTAAATCGAATTTCATAGTCATGAACAATTTTCGAAATTTTTAGCAGCCATATTGGATCCGCCATATTGAATTTGTAAAACTGACGATGGATTCGTAATCATCGGCCCAATAAACCCCTGCATACTGACTTTCATAGAAATTGATCAATTTTCGAAATTGTTGGCCGACAAATTGGATCTGCCATCTTGAATTTGTGAAAACTGATAATAGATTCGTAACCAGTGACCCAAAAAACCCCCCTATACGCAATTTTATAAACATGCATCATCAACATTCTTTAAAAATAAATAAAAGAAATATCTAAATAAGCAAAAAAAAATTTCGCTTTAAGCCGCCATATTGGATGCTGCTATCTTGAATTTGAAAAAATCTATACATGGATTTTGAAGGTTAGCTTTCATGGACGCAAAAAATTCACAAATTATAAAAATTCAACGAACTTTTCTGTGTAAAAATGTGAAATGAAAAATTTTTGACATTCGAAATTTCGTATTTTTTGTTAAATAAATAAATAAAACTTTGTTAATATGACGTTTTTTCAAAATTCTGACAGCACCAATTGCAAGTTCGGAAAATTTTACATCGCATATTACTTGTCTGAATTTTTTTTACGATCAGATTCACATTTAAAATCGCGGTTGAAAAAAGCATAAACAAATCGTCCTTTCAGGTGTTAATGGGTTAAAGAATAAAGTGGAAAGTTATTAAATTTAAGGAAAAAATCTTCGAAAACAAGTGATAATATGGTTCTGGATGCTTGCTTCATTTTTGCTTATAAAACCGACATGGCAAAAATACAAAAAAAATAGTTTGTTTATTTAACAAAGCTCTAACAGAAATGGTTCACCTGCCCCTGATTGCTTCCGGTTCTTAGAGTCCCAAGATAGTGTGAAGGCAATTGAGGTTACACCCGAAACCGCCAGTAAAGCGAGACTCCGGTGTAAATCGAAATTATCGGTAAATTGTTCAAATGTATGCAAATTGGGATAATTGTTTAATTTGATCGCTTTTAAGCTGTCAACATTTGTAAACTTATTCTTTATGTGGCCTAAAATTGTGAATTTGTAATATATAGAACTGTACAATTGTTTAAGTTTTGAGCCACTATCTCTGCTTCTCCGCTTTATTTAATTATTCTTTGAAGAGTTATAACTATCAATTTTTTAAAGTATGACAATAGATCTGAAACTGATACCCAAGGGCGTAGGTACGGTGCAAGGGTTAGGGGCAGACTGAAGCGTTATACCCATAACCGTTGCACAGTGTCTACGCCTTTAGATCTTCAGCGTGCCTGCCGTGTGCGTGCTGACCCCCCGCTTCCAAGTTTACTGTATCACTTAAGGGGTAATGTCACCCTCCTAAAAAATAGATTTGAATAACTGTTTAACAAATAAACGTACAATAGATTAAATGGTATGACTGAATTCATAGTAATGTCCGAAATTTCTCAGATTTTTTCCCCTTATTTTTATTACACACAGAAGCAGAGACATTCGCTAATTTGCCTAAATTCGAAATAAACTGACACCTGACTAATGCTGTGTTATCTTGCAAATGATTAACTTTAGGGGATTAGTGTTCATTACAAAAATGTGTATTTCAGTTGGTAATTTTAAAAGAGTGTTACTTTTTTGTCATTCATAAAATATTTATTCGTTTATTGGTAAGAGTATTTGTTGATACTTATTTTATAGGTTATTTTATTTTTTGCAATAATTATTCGTCGTAGCAAAAAAATCTGTAGAACTGTTGTTTTTCATGTACTTTTCAATAAAGGTAGACAAAATTAAAAAATTTTTTGATTAGGAATGTTTAATTTTTACGTTTATAAAAAAATAACTGATTGCAAATATTTCGAAAACGGCACATTTGCCAGAGTAGCGTTACACATTTTTTTGATTTTGGAATCATTTTACATAAGGATCGACAAAAAATTGAATGGATCTCGTTGATCCGACGGAAATGGGGTTAGCGTCTGAAATACATCTTGTGTGTCCTAAATGAAAAGGTGCTACAGAGTTGAGGGCGCTGATGTCCATAATACAATTTATTTGGGATTTTAAAGCTTCTACAATTCGCCACGCGAGTTTGTACCTTTAGTTACTGACTGAGTACTCAGTTTCTCAGTGAAGCTGATAGAAAAGTCGTTGTAGCGTTAGAGGTAGAAAGACAGTAATTTACCAAAGTAACGTCGAGAACATACCGGTAAGTTACCGTTAGGCTCCCAAGTGATTTTCGAAATTTACCGGCTTATTTTCTTTAATATTTTTTAAATATTAATTAGCATAAATTTTTTAAACGCCCTCCGTAATATAGAACTAAACTATCTACACGAAACTTTGTCACGGTCAAATGCATTGCAGTTTAAGGGGCCTTTTTCAGGCATGATTATTAAAAAGTGGTCCCAATCGAACTTTAATAAAATGCAATGATATTTCCTGGGGTTTCCAGTCAAAAATTACACTGTTTTCGGCTGACTTTCCAGTATTTATAATAAATATTATTTCCAATACTAATCGAGTCAAATGTTACTGCATTTTCAATAAAAGAGTTGACTTTTTAAGCTACATAGTCGAATGTTTGAAAAAGCATTCGACTCTTAAGTCCGAAAAGACGAATGTTGAAGAAAAACGTTTATTTTCACCTAACAATGATGAATTTTCCACCAAATATTTAGTTTAATTTTCAATAAAACAAAATAATATTAATTTTCAACGGAATCATTGAATTTTCAAGTGAAATGATGATTCTTCAAACAAATATAATTTAATTTGAAATCTAAAACAGTTAAATTTTGTTAAAGAATTATTTGTTTTAAAAGAATAAAACATTCATCTAGCATTCAACATTCAAAGTTATATTTTTAACCAAAAAGATACTTTTCTAACCAAAAGATAAATGTTCAAACGAAAAGGCGAATTTTCAACAAATTAGTTGAATTTTCGATTGAAAAAGATGGATTTCTTAACAAATAGTCGAATTTTCAACAAAATAATAAAAAATGTTAACGACATTGTACAATTTTTAGCATACACTGATGCATTCTGGACCAAAAATATAAAAGTTTGTAAATAATTATTTTAAGTGGAAGTTTCTCCAAAACACCTTTTTAAATTGAATGAGAAAATTGGAGCTCTCACTTGAATAAGAACCACCTAAAGGCAAGCTGCTGGTAACACATCATCTGAATAGTGCATTTCGACATGCTGTGCGAGAAGGTGGTTTTATCCTCGTGTGATCGTTTCCGGTCATATGAGGTGAGAAAAGAAAAAACCTCAATTGAGACATAAATAAGGGCCAATCAAAATAAAAACCATATACATTTTTTTGATACACAAAGACGTAAAGAAAAGGCTAATAACTCTAAAATATATCGAGTCTATCATACCGTATTTTTACGTCACACACACACACGTTATAAAAACATCATAAATCGATTCCTGAGTGTCCAAAACATACTTCTGATTTACGACCCATGTGGACAAATGGAGGGGGAACCCGTCAGTTCCCACATGGATTGCCCTCATGCCTTGTGGAAGCCATGAGGGCAATCCAGGCATGGTCCCTTATGGAAACGAAATGCTGATTCATAGGGGCCACGCATGGGCTTCCCTCATGGATCCCTCATGGTTGCCATCATGAAAGCCCTCTTGTTTTTTTTGTCAGTGCTAGCACCTGCACTGGCATATCTCTGGGATGACAACACTACTTTGTACTAGGCTGTCAGTGTTGGGCTAGCTTTGGAGATAGTTACTGACACAGTACTACCACAATAGGAAACTCGCCATGGGCGCAGTACTGCGTCAGTGCTAACTCGTACCGTACTGCTATACACTAACGATATGACAAAAAAGGTGTGAAGAAAGAAATATTAATTGATTGCGAGTATTTTGACTGCAAATATGAATAGTCGTGTTAAGAGTGAATACATATATTATATTTTTTAACATTATATTACAAATAAAATTTCTAACGATACGGGGTATCGAACCTACACATCTCTACCTAAACCTATCGCTTAAAAGTCGGGAGTGCTAACCACTGCGCTAAACCGACAAGTTAAAACTCGGTGAAAAACCATCCTCATAAGCTACAGTCCGCAAAAGATAAAATACCAAATTTTAAGCTCTCTTTTTCTAATTATTTATTATTATCCGACGTTATGTAAATGTAAAATGCACGAAGCGTTAACAGGAATATCAATAAGATAATTATTGAATCAATCATTTATATCGGTTACCATTTTTCTTCGCGTAAGATTTTGTTTTTTCACATTGTAGACTACTTTGCAACTTTTTACAATGACGGGAAATGTAATGTTTTATGAACATTAAAAATTTTTCATAAAAAAGAAACTTAGCATTTTTTTAAAAGCAGGATAAAAGATATACAATATTTACCCTTCCGACTTAGAAATTTTAATCGTTGATCCGTGAGGGCAATCCAGCTGGTCCCTCGCCGGGGACTCTACTAGAACATCCATATGGTGAAAGTTCAAACTTTAGAAAAGAGACATTCAATTTTTAAAATAAAATCATTATTTGTAAGTCTGAACTCATGAAACCTTAAAATTAGTAGTTTTAAAAAAATATTCACCCTTCGAACTTAAAAATTTTAATCGTTGATCTGTAAGGGCAGCCGAGCTGGGTCCCCTGCGGAGGCCCCTATGAAATATTCATATTGTGAGAGTTCGACTTTCAGAAAAGTATAATTCAATTTTTAGAAGAAAATCATTGATTGTAAGACTGAACTCATGAAACCTTAAAATTAGTAGTGTTAAAAAATATTAACCCTTCAAACTTAGAAATTTTAATCGTAGATCCATGAGGGCAACCGAGCTGGGCCCTCGCCGAGGACTCCTATGGCACATCCATATTGTGAGAGTTCCAATTTCAGAAAGAGTCATTCAATTTTTGACCGAAACTCATTGTTTGTAAGTCTGAACTCATGAAACCTTAAAATAAGTAGTTCCAAAAAAATACACCCTCTTTGGGCTTTGAAATTCTAATCGTTGATCCGTGAGGGCAACCGAACTGGGTCCCCTGTGGGGGCACCTATGGAACATTCATATTGTGAAAGTTCGAATTTCAGAAAAGTATAATTCAATTTTTAGAAGAAAATCATCGTTTGTAAGTGTGAACTCATGTAACCTTAAAATTAGAAATTTTATTTGTATATCCGTGAGGGCTACCGAGCTGGGTCTCCTGCGGGGGCCCCTATTAAATATCCAAAAGTGAGAGTTCGAATTTCAGAACAGTGTCATTCAATTTTTGATAGAAAATCATTATTCGTAAGTCTGAGCTCACGAAACCTTCAAATTAGTAGTGTTAAAAAATATTAAGCCTTCGAACTTAGAAATTTTAATTGTTGATCCGTAAGGGCAACCAAGCTGGTTACCCTGCGGGTGCCCCTATGGAATATTCATTTTGTGAGAGTTCGAATTTCAGAAAAGTATAATTCAATTTTTAGATGAAAATCATTGTTTGTAAGTCTGAACTCATGAAACCTTAAAATTGGTAGTGTCAAAAAAATATTCATCCTTTGAACTTAGAAATTTTAATCGTTGATCCGTGAGGGCAACCGTGCTGGGCCCTGGCCGGGGACCCTCATAGAACATTCATATGGTGAAAGTTCGAAGTTCAGAAAAGAGTCATTCAATTATTAACAGACATTCATTATTTGTAAGTCTGAACTCATCAAACCTTAAAATTCGTATAGTCAAACAAATATACCTTCTTTGGGCTTTGAAATTTCAATCGTTGATCCGTGAGGGTAACCGAGCTGAGCCCTCGCCGGGGGTTGCTATGGAACATCCATATTGTGAGAGTTCGAATTTCAGAAAAGAATCATTCAACTTTTAAAAGAAAATCATTATTTGTAAGCCTGAACACATGTAATCTTAAAATTAGTGGTGTCAAAAAAATATACGTCCTTTGTATTTTGAAATTTTAATCGTGGATCCATGATGGCAACCGAGCTGAGTCCTCCGCGGGGGCCTTTATGGAACGTCCATATTGTGTGAGTTCGAATTTCAAAAAAGTGTCATTCAATTGTAACAGAAATGTTACTACAAATTAAGCTCGGGGCAACCCCGCATGTGAAGGGTGCTGGGCCGCCACCGGGACATGGCGGAACCCCCCGAGGGGTCCCGAAGTGGCGGACAACGCGTTTGCCGTCGTCGGGCCGGTCAGTCTTGGCTCGTTCGCTCAGCCGAAAACCGATTAGTAAGAGTGAGTGCTCTCGTTACCGTCGGACCGACTTATGGAGAAACCGCTATTCCATGTTGTTCCGACGCCTTATGACTCCTGCCTTCACCTTCGTCGGTGCTGCTTATCATCTCCTAGGACCCTCACCCGGATCACCTCGCTGCCTCGTAGTGGGCTTCTACGAATACCTGCAGCGTGGATCGGTAACTCGCGTCCGTGACTGTAAGTGGTGAATAAACTGCTCATTACATTTACCCCGCGTCTCTTATTTCGTGTTTAACCCTTTTCTTTTGGCATCCACCTCCTCCTCCCTTCCTTGGTGCGCTAACCCGCTTTACAATTTTTGACAGAAAATCATTATTTGTAAGTCTGAACTCATGTAACCTTTAAATGAGTAGTGTGAAAAAAATATTCACTCTTCGAACTCAGAAATTTTAATCGTTGATCCGTGAGGGCAACCGAGTTGGGTCCTTGCCGGGAATCCTCATAGAACATCCATATTGCGCGAGTTCGAATTTCAGAAAAGAGTCATCCAATTTTTGATAGGAATTCATTGTTTGTAAGTCTGAACTAATGAAATCTTAAAATTAGTAGTGTCGAAAGAATATACGTCCTTTGGACTTTGAAATTTTAATCGTAGATCCGTGAGGGCAACCGAGCTGGGTCCTCGCCGGGGACCCTCATAGAAAATCCATATGGTGAACATTCGAATTTCACAAAAGAGTCATTTAATTTTTTACAGAAAATCATTATTTGTAAGTCTGAACTCATGAAACCTTAAAATGAGTTGTGTTAAAAAATCCTTCAAAATTAGAAATTTTAATCGTAGATCCGTGAGGGCAACCGATCCAGGTCCCCTGCGAGGGCCCATATGGAACATAGTCCTTTGGACTTTCAAATTTTAATCGTTGATCCGTGAGGGCAACCGAGCTGGACCCTCATCGGGGATCCTCATAGAACATCCATATGGTGAGGAGCTGTTGGCGGTAGTTTTCGACCTAGTCTTTCTTTACTTCGGCTCTTAGAAGTGAGGTATCTAAATGGAGTAATGCATTTTCCTCACTTCTAAGGATAAGTATCAGTCCAAGTGTCTCGGTCACCTTTCCCGCAGCTTTGTGAAGGAACGCTACTTTGCCAATTATCTCATGATTCCTGACCATTTTAATGCATATGCATGATCTTACGCGTGGCAATGTATAGGGTCGTGAGCTCATTTTTCGCCTAGAGAACTAACCCAAGTGAGTAGATTAGAACTAGTAGCGCAAACATTTTAGTCGCAGAAATCTTGTTTAACGCCGCCATAATGGAGAATCTTCCGTATTCTCCTACTTGTGCCAGATAACACCCATATTTTGTAAACAATATGCTACTTGATTGTCAAAAGCTTCGCATAGATCAGTATGTGATGGTAGCCTGCTTTCCGTGGTTGACGGCTCTATTTCGCAAGGACTGATGCTAAATCTGCTGAAGTTCTGGGTTTCTCTGGCACCTCAGAATGTGGTAACGTAGCAGTCTTGCAAGTCATCCTTAAGTTAACTCGTCCACTCAATGTAGAGGTTTTACCGGTTCGTCGTCGTGTTTCATGTTCTTTGTCAGTATTCCAGAGTCACAGTTACAAGACACCTGACCCAGCTGTCACTCAGCTTTTAGCACGGTTGTTCCGTCTCCGCTTGGGGTCTTTTCCTTCGGGATCAGCCCTGGATAAGTGTATTTGAAGATAATTTTCCTAACAATATTCAGCAGGTACTCTTGGTTTGAGAACGCACAGTCGAAGCATTTGTACAAAAAATTCTTTAGAACAACTGGATTCTACTTTTTTCTCATTGGTTTTTATCTCATCAAAACAATATTCTTGCGAGGATATAATTCTGCACAAAAATTAATTATTGTTCAAATATAAGTTTTTAGATCAATATTGCACAGTTTGAGGTTAGAAAACACATCGCCTCTATTCACATAAAAATAACAAAAAGTATGTTAATAATATATAACACTATTTTTCACAGAAGAAAAAAAATACATAGGCTAAAGTAAACTTCGCAACAAAATATAACTGAACTGAGAGAACTATTCTAAGTGCCACGTTGCATCATTTCAGAAAACTTTTTTCTTCGTGAACCTGACAAAGTTTAAATCCGATGAAATCTTATGACTAGATAAAACGCAGTGAATACACAACCTGGTCATACGTCGCAGTTGGTCACCCACCCGAATGCTATTTACGCCCCAAATGAATTGACAAATGAACTCTTCCCGAGTCTAGATTCACTGCGCAGCTAATGCCGCCGGCAATAGTTCTTGTAATAAATATATTTAAAATATTTATACCGGAAAAGAAAAAAATATGGAATATCGAAATACACAAAAAAATGACTTTTACAGTTTAAAGATTTGTACAGTATTTGAAAGTATATTTTTAGCTATAATTTACACGAAACCAAATTTTGCACACAAAAATAATACAACCACAATAAGAAATGACAACAGAATGAAAGTATTACAAACAAAATCTTTTAATTCTATTATTATTTTTACATATAATTTATATCATAATATCCTGTTGTCTAAGGAGTGACTCCTATTCTCAATTGTAATTAGTCTTATTTTTAGCGATTAAACATTTAATGAAATTGCTACTATTATCGAAATTATGAACATTCCCCTTAAAAAATATCCAATCAATTTTCGGATGCATTCTAACTGAAATTATTGATGCTGAGAAGAACTGCGTGCTTTCCAAGGGCAAAAAACTGATTCTAAAAAAAATGAGTACATTTTTTTCGGCTAGGCTACACAAGTCTACCAACGCCAGTGGTAATTCAAACAGCTACTTATTTTGGACCAACCTAGTGTACACCAGGTTTCGAGAAAGGTTAACTCCTCAGGTAACTCTTCAAACACTAAACATATTTTAGTACTTTTTTATGTTGCAAGTTAAACTTACCTCTGCGTCACTAAGCAGATCAATGTCCAATAAACTGCTTTGAATCGGAACTAATGTTACAGTTTCAAACGTAAGGTAGCCTCGATTGTTAAAATTGTACTTTGTGTCTGCTTTTACTATAAGTTCTATATTCTCCAGTCGAATGCCAAACTTTCCATTTTCGTAAAACCCAGGTTCTAAAAGATAAAACGAATTTCGATAAAATAAGTGAACGGTGTCAAGACAGAACAATGTAAGTGACAGGGACAAATATTTTCAGGAAAGCAAAACATAACGCTTCTTTATACTACGTAAGAACTGATACTTTGCATGTCTATTTAAGAACCGCAAAATGCTAAATACACCACGAAGTTATTTTTGTCAAATAAAAAATATACTTCTTCAAGCCAATCGACGCTGTCAGTGATCCCAACTTTGGCATGAAGAAGTACTGTGCTTGCACTAGCGCCCTTAAGTGGAACACGAAGCAACAACTCGTTATCATGGCAATATTATGCCGCGCCGTGTTCCTTTTACGCATAGATAACGCAAATGTATTACCTCCACACGCCAAGATTAGGATCACTGGATGTAGCGTCCAGTCACGGATATACATTGACTGTGTTGCAAAGTGTCAATCTGAGTTTTAGATGGCACCACGTAACGGTTTATTCAATGACATACTCACGAAAGAGCATCATTTTTTCCCGCTTTTCTGCGTACTTTTTCCCCCTTCCTAGGAAACTTTTCTTCCCTAGTAGGAAAAACATGCTATTTTTTAACGCTCACGTCAACGATTGAGAAACAGCTCATTGTGACGACTATTTTTAGACGCAAAAAGTCTTCTTTTTCGCGTAGGTGTTGGACCATTATTTTTAATGACTACGTGACTTATAAACTAGTAGATGCTTTTCTTCTGTCGGGGGGCTCTGCCCTCCGACCCCCCGTCACCACAAACGCTTGTTACGCACTTATGAAAACAATAGTATGAGTAACTAGCACTCGTAGCACAATACACTATATAAAAATTCGAATAAAGACAATATAAAAAAGACTCGTGAGTTCTGGAGTTCTGGGACTGAAAACTTTAACAGCTCGCAAAAACTTCAAGATATTGCTTAAATTGTATGAAACTTAACATAGTGAGTTTTTTGTAGTATCTGATTTTTAATTATTTGTCACAATTTCGGGATTGAAAATCATTTAAAATTATTTTTCAAAATTTTCAATTTTTATTTTCGAAGTTTTTTTCAACTCTGCGTTAACAGCTCTTTATAATATTTATATTTCAAGGATTTTCACTTGAATTTCAAACATATTTTTTCTTTTACTTTTGTAGGATTAAGAAAAACCTTTCATACCTTACAGCATTGATAAAAACATAAAGCGGTGGTGAAAAGTCGGCCTATAGACACTTAGTAAATTTGCTAAGGATAAAAATGCTAATTTTAAGAATAAACAGATAACAGAATTATTATTTATTTTCTGTATTTTTAGAAATTATCTACATAACGTTTAAAGAAAGTCGGATATTGAAATAAGAAATTTTGGAATTCTTCAGTAAGTTCTCTTTGAAAAATTTTGGTTATTGGGTTATTTTATAACTATACGCTAGTTCGGACTGGAAACTTCAGCAAGCGATTCAGAAGGCGAATCATATAAATACCTGGGTGTTATTATATCTAAGGGTATTCAGCATACGGCAGTTCAGAAAAGCCTAACGGCTGCCTTCACTACAAGCCTCAGATTTATTCTGAAGAGTTGTTTTAAGCCGGCAAACAAGATCAGGACAATCAACACATATGCCATCTCTGTCCTCATGTACTCCTTCGGCCTCATCAAATGGTTTAACACCGACTTGGTACGATTAAAAAGAATCATCTATGTAGAAATGACGAAGCACTGAATGCATCAGATTAATTCGGAAATAATTGCGCTTTAAAAGTCGCGCGTGTCTTTTGACGCGCAGCATTAAAAGACAAACTCCAATCTACACCATGCTCCTAATTCTGTTCCGATAACATCATTGCAAAAGATTTCAAACATTGGAATAAATTAACTTATAGCATCATCATCTCATCAGTCACTTGGCTTAGTACGTGGCCATTATAAAAAACAGGTTCACATGACAAGTTAAAAACAAAAAATAAGTAACTAAAACTATAATAAAGAGTCTCGGTGGCTCAGTTGGTTAGTCGTCCGGACTTGGCTGGAACCTAGTCCGTGAATATTGGGGAAAAACAGGCTTTAACTATATGTCAGACTAAGCACACTGCTCTAATCAGATCACTTAATTGGATTACATAAATGCGCTCAAAATTGATTATATATACTAGGAGAGGTCCGTGCAGATTATTAAAATAATAAAACAAAATAAAAAGCCAACTCTAACAAAAATTGTCTGTCAAATATTGGACAGTAAATATATTGAGATTCAGATATTAACATAATGATGGTCACGAAAGTTTCTTCTAGTGCGACAGGTGTTTAGTAAAACCGCCTTCTGAGCTGCTGCAAATACCCTACTGACTGACCCGACTTCACATTCCTCGAAATGGCCTTTACTTTATGCCTTAAGTCACTATACTTGTGGATCTTCGATGTATAGGTTGACTGCAAATTCCGGTTAAGTAAACAAGCAATGTCGATGATGTAGAGTTCCACCTTTTTTCTCGCATCACGATGTCAGGTCGATTGGCCGGGATGTAATGATCCGTTTGTATTGTAACATCCCAATAGAAGATGTAATCTTCTCTTTCGAAAACGGGCACGGGAATGTATCTATAAAAAGGCATCCATTCTTTTAAGAGTCCTAGGTTTAGGGCAAGTTGTTTATGTGTAATGTCCGCTTCATCATTATGTCTGTGCGTATATTCTCTCTGAGCTATTACGCGACAGCCATTAATAATGTGCTCGATGGATTCGTTCGTATCTCTACATAATCGGCACTACTCAACCACATCTTGATGTAACGCGTGTTTTCGATCATTCCTGATACTGACACCTTGTCCTGTATCGCAATGACGAATCCTCTTCTGCCTTTATTTTACCCCCTATATGTCGTGGTCGAAATACTCTTTCTATCTCTGAATTTTAGTGGTGCATTCGGTGCTTCGTCATTTCTACGTGGACGATTTTGTTTAACTTTCCAAGGTCGGTGTTAGACCATTTGATGAATCCGACAGAGTACGTGAGGACAGGGATGGCATACGTGTTTATTTCCCTGATTTTGTTTGCCGAGTTGAAAAAAATATTTATAATCAATCTGAGATTCGTAGTGATGTCAGGCGTTAGGCTTGTCTTTATTATCGTATGTTGAATAGCCTTAGATTCAAATATACCCAGATATTTATATGATTCGCCTGCAGCGATTGCACTGTTCTGCAATTGTCTAGTCCGAATTTTATGTGGATATCATTGGAAAACTGCTTCATTACATCGGTCAGCTGCTGCAGTTTCTGGATTGAACTAGCGTAAAGCTCAGTTCATCCATGTACTGAACCCATGAAACATGTGGTTTAGTGTTTTGCTTAATGAGTTCAACGCTAAACAGAACCATAGTGCACTAAAGGAGTCTTCTTGAACTATACCCGTCGCAATGCGTATTCATCTAGTTATCCTTGGTTGTCCAAGATCAAAATACTTGATTCTTGTACCCCAGAGCCTCATCACATGACTTAGAAAGTCAATAATGCGTGGGAAGATTTTGTAAAGTTTTGAGACTTCAAGCAAATAGTCATGCGGCATGGAAGGAAGCGCTCGCTTGTAGTCAATGTATGACATGTGTGAGTTCTTAGAGGATTACGAGCTTGAGAAATGGCATCAGCGTCTACAGTAACATCTTTAAGGATGAAATTCTCGTCGCAATGTGAATATACCTTCTCTGCAATGATATATGTAAGACATTTATAAATTGTTGAAAGACAGGCTAGGAGTCGAAATTCAGATGGATTTTCAGCGTCTGGTTGTTTAGAACATATACGTAGAACCGTGGAGGATAAAGTCCGGCGTCAGAGTTGGGTTTTCAATAATAGTATTCTCAAAACACCTCGCCAACTCAAGATGCACACTCATGAGGTACTTGTACCAAAATTTGTGCACCATGTCCGGACCTGGAGCTTTTTAGTTACTTGCCTTTTCCAAAACCACTGAAAAATCCAGAGCTATTGCTTGCCCTTGCTTTCCCCAGTCTGAACCACGGAGTGTCCAAATTGCATCTGTTCATTTGTCCTCAAACACCCTACCAGTAGTTAGTCATATCTTCCAATTGAGGGACTTCGGTGTCTTGCTTGCACCTTACTTTGATGACATCATTATCCAACCTGATCTTCCATGGAGGATCTCGATCCCTTGCTGGGACAAAAACTGCATTTGTAGGCCCAGTTTTCCGGCCCAACGTTCTAATGGTTGCCATAGCTGCACAGTATACAAGTGTTTGCACCTCTAACGCAGTTTGTGCTAAGTTCAAATACGTAGGTAAAACATTGCTGTCGAGATGTGCTATTAGAGGACGCAGATCATTTGTGATGTTCGTTTTGGGCAGAGAATGCCTTAGTGTTGGTTCTACATATCTGAACTCTAGTAAAGCATGGCCAAATTACCTTTGCAGGTGCTGTAGTTTTTCTGGGATTTCGCTATCCACATCATGGTAATTAATATCCGGATGTGGTTCTAATAAATCCGGTACATGATGTTCATTGTCCCTAGTACCTATGCCTTTAGCGGAAAAACATCAATTTCCCTTGCTTGACCGTATGACGCGGTTTCCTCTAACTGATGTCCATTGTCGTCGTTTTTCCACGCCATATCAACCGTATGTAAATTCTCCATTGCTCGGTCTTCTGTGACGTGTAGATTAGTCTGTATGTCCTTTACCTTAGCGATAACTTTCTGTAAATTATGGTACTTTGCATCAAATTTCGTTCCTAAATTGTATCCTTTTTCGATTTTCGTTTTAAACTTCGCACTTTCGTAATAGACGCACCAATTACTCTTTCATTGTGGTATCCCACTTGATACTCTCCCACGGTATTTCTGTCGAGGCGGTTGGCTGCAAATAGCTAACGCTAGCCAACGCATTCTCAGCAGACACAGTTGATGTTCCACTGATTACCATTTCTTGCAGGTGTTCTTGCTGACCAGCTGTTTGATTAGTGAGATCTGCCTGACCCTCTCGCAGCTCACCATCGCCCCGACTATGATGTATAAACGAGTTCACCCGAGTAAAAGTTTTTAATAAAATAATAATAATAATAAATACCCCTACCAAAGGTGTTCTCCTTACTGAAGGTGTTCTGGCGTTGGTGTCACGGCAGGGCTTGAGCTTCCCTTTCATGACTTTGACTGCTATCTTGGCGGTAGCATTGCTACTAAAAGGGTTCTCAGTCCAGATAGGCTGATAGTGAAGAGGAGAGGGACTAAGAAGAACATCAAAACACATAAATTAAAAATGGAGAGTATATTCAAGATTTTGAAACTCTTATCGCTTCTCGAGGAACGTCAGGGCGCCCCTGGAGCCACAGCTGGGGCCACAACATGCGGGACGGTGACGATGGGGAGCTGCGAGATGGTCAGGCTGATCTCACTAATCAAACAGCTGGCCAGCAAGAACATCTGCGACAAAAGGTAAGAAGTGGAAATCAACTGTGCTTATAACTGTGTTTATTTTTTGGCAGCCAAATGTGAACAAATTGTGAGAAGATGTGGACAACGAGGACTGGATTGAAGCTGAAGGCATAGGTACTAGGGATAAGGAACATCATGTAACGGATCCATTAGAACCACATCCGGCTATTAATAACCATGATGTGGATAGCGAAATCCAAGACAAAACTACAGCCTGCACTAATAGAACACCGCAACACCACGGTTTTACCTACGTATTTGAACGTAACACAAACTGTGTTATAGAATCAAACGCTTGTATACTGTGCAGCTGTGGCAACCGTTAGAACACTCGGCACATCGAGACATTAACACCAGAAATATTGTATAAGATTATGGACTGCCAAAGACAGAGACTTGATGTTCTTACTGCCACACTGCGTTGGTAAAAGAGAAGTAGTGCACGAAGGCAGAAAAATCGATACTTTCAGAAAGATGAAATAAGGTTCTATCGTGAACTGAGTGTAAAGAAAAATAACCAGCAAGACACCCAAGTCCCTCAATTGGAAGATATGGCTAACTACTGGTAGGGTATTTGAGGAAAAATGAACAGATGCAATTTGGACTCTGCGTGGTTTAAACTGGAGAAAGTAAGGGCAAGCAATAGCCCGGAAATAACGCCAGGCTTTATGTTCCAGGGTACTAGGTGTATTTTACGTAAAAACCAGATGCTCAAATTCCATCTGAATTTCGGCCGATAGCCTGTCTTCCAACAATTTATAAATGTCTTACAACTATCACTGCAAATAAGGTATATTTTCATTGCGACGAGAATAACATCCTTACAGAAGCACAAAAAGGGTGTCGTAAAAACACGCGAGGCTGTAAACATCTAGTCACTATAGACGCTGTTGCCATGGATGAAGCTCGTCAACATCGAAGGAACTTACATATTGCATAAATTGACTACAAGCAAGCGTTTTCTTCCGTACCGCATGGCTATTAGCTTGAAGTCTTAAAACTTTACTAAATTTGCCCACGCATTATTGACTTTTTGAGTCAGGCGGTGAGGCTTTGGGGTGCGGTAATCAGGTATTTTGACCATGGGCAACCAAGGATAAATATATCAATACGCTTTACGACGAGTATATTTCAAGTAGACTCCTTCAGTACACTATGGTTCTGTTTAGCGTTGAACCCCTTGAGAAAAACACTAAACAACATGTCTCATGGGTACAGAATTTATGATAATAAGAATGGTCATCAAGTGACCCATCTTCTGTACGTGGATGACCTGAAGCTGTACGCTAGTTCAGCCCAGAAACTGCAGCAGGTGATCGATGTCATAAAGCAGTTTTCCAATGATATCCACATGGAACTCGGACTAGACAAATGCAGAACAGTGAATTTAGTCAGAAAGGAATTAGGGATCGCAGAGTTAGAGAACGAGTTCGAAAATGACATCGAGGCAAATGCTGCAGGCGAATCATATAAATATCTAGATATTCTTAAATCGAAGGGTATTCAGCATACGATAGTTAAGACAAGCCTAACGATTGCCGTCCTGCGAGACTCAGATTGATTATGAAGAGTTTTCTCAACTCAGCAAACAAAATCAGGGCAATTAGCACATATGCTATCCCTGTCCACACGTAGTCCTTCGGGGTCATCAAATGGTCCAACACCGACGTTGAAAAGTTAAACAGAATCGTCCGCGTAGAAATGAAAAGGCACCAAATGCATCACAAAAATTCAGCGATGGAAAGGGTAGCTTTATCACGAAATATAGCAGGTAGGGGCATTGTAAATGTAAAAAAAAATGCTGTAAGTTAGAAGTAATACAGATGCGAGACTATTTGAATAGCAAACGAAATGTTGCGCATTACAGCACCATCTGTAAAGCGGATCTTGACTACATGCCCTTGAATTTATTCTCAGGTGGGACTTTGAATATCAGAGCAGAAACCGTAGATGAATTAGAAATACAATGGAGACAGAGCAGCCCAAAACGTGAGATTAACATGAAGTGGATAGTGAGTCATCCAATATTTGGCTGAGAAAGGGTGTTCTGTATCCAGAAACGGAAGGATTCATCATTGCGATACAGGATGAGGTTATCAGCACTAGAAATAATCACAAACACGTGTTACATCAAGACGTGGTTGACCGGTGACGATTATGTAGATATACCAACGAATCCATCGAGCACATTATTGATGGCTATCGCGTGATGGCTCAGAGAGAATATACGCACATACATAATAGTGTAGCGGGCATTATACACCAACGACTTGCCCTAAGCGTAGCACTCTTAAAAGAATGGATGCCTTTCTATAGATACATTCTAATGCCCGTTTTAGAAAGCGAAGATTACATCTTATATTGGGATGTCACTATCCAAACGGACCACTACATCCAGGCCAATTGACCTGACATCGTAATTTGAGAAAAAAAGGTGGACGAGTCTACATCATCGACATTGCTTGTCCACTTTACCGAAACTTGCAGCCAACCTATACAAGCAAGATCCAAAAGTGCAGCGAGGTAAGATATAAAGTATAGAACATATGGAAGAATGTGAATCATGCATCTATTCATCCCATTGTGATTTGGGCTTCAGGCCATGTGCATGTAAGATAAACACAATATCTTAAGCATTTAGGAGTCAGTAGGGTATTAGCAGCAGCTCAGAAGGCGGTTTTATAAAACATCTGTCGCATTCAAAGAAATTTTCTTGGCCATCAGGAAGCGAGGGACTAAAGACCCGTGAAGCGGCAGATGGCTGCTCTGAGAAAGCAATCAGAGGTTACTGTTGTCGCCTCCAACGCTCACGGCCGCTCGTAATTATATACCTACAACATCAGCGCAGGAGGTTTCAAGCATCGTATTTGATTGACTTATAAAATTCTAATCTCGTTAGTCACTTGACATAGTTCGTGGCTATGATGCATAACCGGTTTCACCCGAGTAAAAGTTTTGAAAAATAAAATAATAAATAAGCCAATAATAACAATAATACTAATGGATCTATTATTTTTATTGGTAAGAAGTGTTAATGAGGAAGGAAACAACATAGGGATCATTTTCCAAGTGCTCAGTGCAATTGTCTTTTTCTGCTTGAGAAATTGAGAAATTACTATAGTCAATTATACGGTTTTGAAAGAGTATAAATTTTCCCCTAACATTCGAATGAATGTTGATAAGGAGTGTGGTTAGCGATAACGGAGAGGTAAACACAAATTCAACAATATGCGATCATTAAGAAAATGCCAAAAACAGACAACGCCGACAGAAAATGCCAACAGAAGACAGAAAGACCTAACAAAAAGAATAATATATTTTTTTATTGAAGATTAGCGAGCGAGATAATGGTTTAGAGGGACTTTTAATTCATTTTATCAAAAGCTCGCTAGAGTTAGACATCGAGCAATCAGATATCAATTTTGCAAGAAGAGTGAAGAAACACAACAATCATAGTGGCAACAAGGCAGTTCTGTTTTTTCTAGCTACTAAAAAGAAAAATTCCGAGATTCTAAAAAGAAAGAACATCCTTAAAGGAATCACGGCTTTGATCGAAAACGACTACGATAAAACCTCTCTAGCTAACAGGAGGCCATCAGTTCCACTATATAAAGAATCAAAATATCTGGAAATAAATGTTCAATTAAGGGATGATTTCATGACGACTGAGCGAAAGTGCTGCGAGCTAAATAAATGTAAATGTTTCCTAAAAGATGTACGCTCCTCGAAAAATAGAAGTCGGAATAGCGTTGATAACATGGGTCTAAGCGAAGAAAAAACACCTCTGAACAAGACATGTCCTGACAAAAAAGTAAATACAAAACGAGGATGGATAAAGTTGAGGGGCTAAACTTGGAGAAATTTATTTTTCGAACGGAAGCAGGATCAAAAGATGATAAGGCAGATAAATCAAACACTTCGCCAACATTTTCCGCAAATAAACAAAACTTGGCATAGAACTTCTACCCCATATCAGATTTTATTCTGGAATATCGAAATATTTGAAAGTGTGATGAACTTGGACCGGAAATAAGAAGATCATCTTCTGGGCTACGCCTTATTAGGATTCGCCGAAACGTGGTTATGGAAATCTTGAAAAAAAATACAAGCTTTCTTGCAGATTACACAGGCCCACAAAAAAAACAAAAGTGTCTGTGCAATTGACCAGACCTATATATTCTTATGTATTTTTCGACGCTGAATCCGAATTTGCAATAAAAAAGTAGGGTCCAGCTACTTTTTTATGGGGTTTTGCTCGAAAAACCTCATTTTTTACGGTTTTTTTCATGGTTTTTTTTTTAAATAAAAAAAAATAAATAAAATTTTTATTTTTTGACTTCAGAATCGAATTCTACGGGAAAAAATACATCGAAAACCATGTTTTGATTTTTTTTTACAAAAATTTCAACCCACCATACGGCGATGAAAAGGCAGAAAATCGCGAAAAGTGAAAATTTGCTTCAAATTTGATTAAAATGACATTAAAATCAAGTTTTACGATTTTAAACCGATTTATAAACATTGAAAATACTTTACTGAGAGTTTTTGAGGTCGCTGATCACGAATTTTAAGTCATTTAAAAAAAAACTCCTAGTCGGCGTAAGTGGACAATAAACGTGATAAATTAATATTTTTTTCAAAAAATCGATGTTTTGGATACTGTTCTGGAGGTTTTCCACTACATGAA
>NC_046662.1:114336224-114346436 GCF_010883055.1 Belonocnema kinseyi | reverse complement strand
ACTTTTCGCGATTTTCTGCCTTTTCATCGCCGTATGGTGGGTTGAAATTTTTGTAAAAAAAAATCAAAACATGGTTTTCGATGTATTTTTTCCCGTAGAATTAGATTCTGAAGTCAAAAAAATAAAAATTAAACAAATTTTTTTTATTTAAAAAAAACCATGAAAAAACTGTAAAAAATGAGGTTTTTCGAGCAAAACCCAATAAAAAAGTAGCTGGACCCTACTTTTTTATTGTAAATTCGGATTCAGCGTCGAAAAATGCATAAGAATATATAGGTCTGGTCAATTGCACCGACACTTTTGTTTTTTTGTGGGCCTGTGTTATCAGAGGATGCAGCACATGCCGGCAAAAGATCACAGCGTAGAAAGACCAAGCGGAGGTATTTTAATTTGTATCAACAAAGAAATTTCGTTAATAGGTTTAAAAGAACTTACGAACGTATGGATTTCCATCAAACTAAAAAAATAGACATCAAACTTTATAGTAGGAGTAGTCTATTTTAAAACTAATTCAGACTCTGATATGGTTATGGATATGTTAGGAGGGCCTAGGCAGCCTAACCTATGATAGAGATGAAATTCCGTCTACAATCGGAAGCAATTTTAATTCTAGAGTGGCACATTTAAATCGAATTGTTGCGGAGTTACTAGAGAGATCATTATTTTCAGGAGAAAGTCGAGACAAGAAAATAAATTATGGAGGCAGATTGTTAGCGAGCCGTATAGAATCTGAAGATTTGATGTTTTAAATGGTAGATCGCCTGATGATACGCCAGCCAAATTCACCTTTTATATATTATAGGAAATATATCAATAGGATGCAGAGAAAGAGGAATCATATAGAAAACATTTAGAAAGCTATAATATCATTTTAATCAATAGTAACTCAATATAACGACTAAATTTAAATCTGGTTATAGCCATCAAAGTGGCTGCATCTAGTTCGTGATTGTGTTCTGTCGGAATAGTAATTCCAGATAATAAAAGAATAAAAGCATATAAGTTAAATAGATGAAAAATCTAAAACTTCTAAGGATAAGTTGAATATAGCTTTAGAAGAGGCTGAAGAGACAAATTTAAATGACGTGAAATTAACTAAATATAATTTAATTAAAAACGCACATAAAATATTAATCAAAAATAAGAGAAAAGAAGAAAGGGAAGAATATTTAGGGGCATTAATAAACATAGAAGATAGAAAAAAAGTGTGGACCACAATAAATAAATTGATCAGTAGAAAAATTGTATTCGTATTCTTGCGAATAGAATTCAGGTGTTTTCTGAAACAAAAGGTTTAAACCCTGAAGGTCAAGCTGGGTTTAGAAAGAAGAGTAGTTGCAAATATAACATATCTAATTAAAAACAGCGATCCATTCCATAATTAGGAATAAAGTTAAGATACTGTTTGCCATATTCATTGATTTTAAAAAAGGCATGTCCATTTTTAAATCACCAAAAAAGTTATAATACTCTAACAAAAAACGAATGTACATGTATTATGATATTAACAGAGTTAATTCTAGTCCTACTATTAAAATCAGTATGGGAAAGCCACAGGGTGAAATGATGAGTCGTATGACTAACTGGAGGCTTCTTACAGGCGACATGCAAACATTTTTCAGGCAGCACCAAACAAATCCTCTGTGAGGAAAAACCGTGATTAATTCTGGCAGCTAATCAACATTGTTATACGGCTCCGAAATATGGACGCTTCATTATTTTGATCAAATTGAAGTGCTTCAGATGCAATATTTCAAATCAATCTGCTCAAAATAGACTTTTTATCCTACGACGACTAACAACTTAATTTGGAGATGATTTCGACTCACAAAATAAATTTCTCACAAAAAGATGGTAGTTGGGCGTATACTTTGAAAAATTATTAATACAAACAATAGAATAGCCTTATAATGGACTGAAACTTTAATTGAAGAAAAAGATCAGAAACATAGAAATCAGAAACATAGAAAATTCTTTATTTCATGGGTTGTATTGAAGTGGTCGAGCTTATTATGAATGAGAAAACAAGGTAGCATATCAAGAAGCATGGATAGGTATCTGCCAGGCTATTGCTGGCTAGAACTTCAAATGATACTATAGGTATATGCGATCATGATAAAAGAATCATTTTGCTAGGAAATATGAACGGATGGGTCGGCATCCAACGTTAGGAATCAGAAAGAGTGCTAGGTAATTTCGGGGATCCAGTAAAAGATGATAACGGAAAAATATTAGTTAGCTTATGCTTAGAAAAGGGCTTATTTATAAGAAATTTACTTGGTTTAAGCATACAATGATCCATATTTACATCTAGTGTAGAGGAGATAGCCACAGTATAATTGACTACGTGATTGTGGACGAAAGACTAACGCAATACTGATAAATAAATTCTAGTCTTCAAAATAAACTTAGGTCAGGAATGGAGGAGAAAGGGAACCAAAAAAACCGGAAGTGCGAATAGATTTTTAGAATGAGATAAACGGACGCATTGATAAGACAACCTAGATAAGACATTGATAAGACAACTTTACGTTTTAGTGCAAACTTAACCTATTCTCGCGCTGCGTTAAAAAATCAAGCAAGTGATTAAGTGCCTCTCAGTGAAAATGTTCACAAAATCTCTTTGATTTGGCGATTTTCAATGCAGTAAGGTGGATTCATTCAGTAAAGGTATGTATAATTTAAATAGATAACTCGGAAAATTTTATCTCATTAACACATTTCTATAAATATATAATAATTTGGTGGAAAACTATGTAAAGTAAACTGTAATCAATTGTCTTAACATATGACAAAAGTTAATTATCCTGTAGTATTCTGTCTAATAAACACCTGCATAGTATCCGACATACTTTTTTCTGAAAAATCATGAAAAAATTAGCTGCGGATTAATGAGTATTGGACTATATGTTGACTACGTGTCGCGTCATCTCATTATTGTAGACTATTCTAGGCGGATGGTGGCCGGAAACTGAGAAAATATGACATTTTTGGTTCAAAATAACGTGCGGCCCAAAAATATTGCCTGATTTATAAATATATAATTTATATAAACAAATGTTTATAAACAAATTATTTGTTAAAAAAAATTTTTCTACGTTTTTCCATAATTTTACGTTTTTTAAGTTATATTACAAGGAATTTGGATAAAAACAATATTATGATGAATAAATTTCTTCTTGAGATTATGACTGTTAATATTATAAACAAGTTAAATAAACAAATGCATTCATCAGGGATTTTTCGATTCAAAAATTATTTCTTTTCGATTTCAATTTTTTAATTAGGAACTTTATGATAACTTTAACAGAATTCATAATTTGTTGATTAATCTTATGATTTTTAAAATAACTTTAATAAACAAATGCATTATTGGGGGATCTGTAGACGGAAAAATTCTTTTTTTTTCAATGTCAGACTTTTTAATTGGGATCTTCATAATAAATTCAGCAAAATTCTTGATTAGTTGATAAGTCTGACAATTTTGTTTTCAGAAACCACAATGGATAAACCAAAAAAAGACCCTCCAGACTACACCTGAGGAGAATTCTTCAATCCTTTTAAAAAAACATTTACACGATGATGCCAACAACATTTATTCAATTATTGAGTTGGAATTGTCGAAAAAACTTAACTTTAATTTTAATTTGACAAATGAAAAAAGACAAATCGTGTCCAAATTAGTACACAATTTTCGAATAAGATGGCTAAGAGTTTCTCGGAAAGAAGGGGAATTTTTTAAAAATAATAAAGATTAGCTGGAAAAATTCGTAACCATCAATGATGCCCATGGAAATTTTCCGGAGTCTCAAGAAGATACTGGCCCAGTTCGTCCTTCGGGTAGTTTTGCTGACAGTGCTGAAAGAACAAAGCGCAGGAAAACTGAACATCTTCGAACTCAAAATACTTGCGAAGAACTTGTTTATGTAACCCAGATGACTCTTCGAGCCACAGGACAATTAGATGCCGAAAATGTTGTGAAAGCTATTTCAAGCGGTGCACCAACAAAACCATCTGAATACAAGAACGCTCTAAAATATGCTCGAGAAGAAAGGTTGTCTGGAGACGAAGTATTGTCACTACTTATTGAAAATAATCTTCCAAAAAGCAGTACAAAGGAATGCGCGAAGTTTACAAAAAAACTGTTGCCTGTATCCGTCTTACGATAAGGTTCTTGAGTCGAAAAAAGCTGTTATCCGGAAAAATCTGCAATGACTGTGACGGAAACAGAAGCTTCGGTTACTTTACAAGCACTTTTAGACCATACGACTCAAAGAATTGTATCCACACGGTTAGAAATCATTGAGAGACTCGCTGAAGAAAATCTGAAAGAATTCACTTTCATTTGTGAATGGGGGTGTGACGGTACGTCCAACCAGAGTAAATACAAACAAAAATTTACTGACGAAAAATGTTCTGACAAAAATATTTTTTTTCCTTCATTGGTTCCATTGGAAATTTATGGTCTTTGAGAGAATAATGCGAAAAAAGTTGTTTGGAAAAATCCGCGCCCATCCTCTCCAAGATTTTGTCGACCAATCTCAATTCTTTTTATGAAAGAAACAGCTGAATCAACAATTGCTCAAATCGATAATATTAAAGAACAGGAAAGAAATCTTTTGGCTTTGTTACAATAGTTAATGGCATCGAAATTTGCGTGAAATACAAGCTTCAGTTTACAATGATAGATAGGAAAGCTTGTAATTCTTTAACTAACACAGCATCAGCAATGCGCTGTTATTTTTGTGATGCCACATCCTCGGAATTGAACTATCGTAAGCAGCGACCTCCAAAACGTAAGTATACCGAGTTTTAAAAAGATTGAATGACTTTTCCCAAAATTTTTCCCCCATATTAGATCCGCCATTTTGAATTTCGAAAATCTGAATTGAGCATCGTAATCAGCAACCTCAAAAACGTAAGTATACAGAGTTTTAAAAAGATTGAATGACTTTTCCCAAAATTTTTTCGCCATATTTAATCCGGCATTTTGAATTTCGAAAATGTAAATTGAGCATCGTAATCAGAATCCTCGAAAACGTAAGTATATAGCGAGTTTTAAAAAGATTGAATGACATTTCCCAAAAATTGTCCGCCATATTGGATCCGACATTTTGAATTCCGAAAATCTGAATTGAGCATCGTAATCAGCGACCTTAAAAACGTAAACATACCGAGTTTTACAAAGATTGAATGACTTTTCCGAAAATTTGTCCGCCATATTGGATCCGCCATTTTGAATTTCGAAAATCTGAATTATGGAATTCCAATAACACCTTTAATTTTGGCCAACTTTTTGGGTTTTCCGACCACTGTGAGCCGCCTAAGAAAAGAAAAAAGCACATGAAAGAAGGTTAGAAATCACACGCGTATGTTAAATTGAAAACCTTATTATACGAAATCGCCATTAAGAGACTATTTATGTTAAATTTCACATATTGTATATTGAACATTTATTAGAAAAGACATATATCTGCAGTTTGCACAAATTAAAAACAATTTTTTGCAGTAATTTTCAATTATAATTAATAAAACATAACATTTGTTCCTAGATAAAAATAAATGACACTGTTTTTTCAGTGCAAAGTTCAAATAAGAAAATAATTAACCAACCTAATCTCCAAGCACCTGTACTCACGTTAAAATTCTAATATTCACAGCGAATTTTAGAAAAAATTCCACCCGTACGTTGAACTTTAATTATAAGAAATTATTTGATCTAAGAATTTGAGGTAATTACTTTATTTTTTTTAAATTTGACCAGATTTGAGGGTATTAAACAACTTGGTGTTTTACCCACTTAAATTAACATGTATATTAATTTTACAATATGATGTTATATTAAAATTAATGTTCGGTATATGCAAATGACTTTACTCACATATATATTAAATTTCAATCCGATTTTTTTAACAGTGATGAAAAATTATTACAGATACCAAACGAGAAAAGTTAAACTGCTAGTCAAGGAAAGTAAAAATAAAATCAGAACAGAATAAGAGGAGAAAATTAAAAAGGACTATGGAGAAAACAAGAAACTGTTTTATAAATTGGCGATAATGAATTTGAAAGGTGGTAAAATTACAGTTAGCCAGCATGAGAAATAGCACGGGTGAAATGCTATGTAATACTGATTTGGATAATAGATGCTTTGCGGTACTCTTTTAAGAAATAATCAGGTAATGAAGCTATAGGACACCAAAACTGCGATATATAACATAAAAATGCATATAACAATAGCTAATAATAACAATACTGGTTATATGTCCGACTGAATGCTCAATTACAGTAAAATATATGGAGAAGCGTATTACAAGAGAAAATATACTTCAGAAACTCTTGGTAAAGCAAAATATTCAACTTAAGAGATTATGAAATTACTGGCAGAAATTAATAAAAATAAATAATTACTGAAACTAAAGAAAATGGAAGTTTTTACCATTATAAAGTTTTAATTTCTTTTTTCATTCTTATTAAATGTATAGTGCATACATTTTCTTATGAAAAATCATTTGTTTAACATGAACAAATAGTTCAAAATGTAAAAAACAGTTCAGTTTTAAATTTGTTTATGAAATTTATTTGAATAATAAACCATTATTGTAAATTTGCAGTGTCGTAAGGAACAGTGATTGGAAATACATTCTTTGTTGATTCCGTTAACAAATTAAGCCTATTCTTTAAAAAATGACGAAACTTTTCATTTCCTCATGAAAGGAGTTTAAATAATAAATCATGAAAATTTGAATATTCTAATTAATCGGAAAGGCGTTCTAAGTTCAATTTGTAAAAAAATAACCCTAATCGTTGAAAAATAACCAAATTCTCAAATGTGTATAAAACTTCTTTAAATAATTAATAATTGTAAATTTTCAAAGCATCATAAAAAATTATAATCGGAAAGATATTCTTAGTTAATTCTGATAAAAAATAGAGCTTACACGTAGAAAGAAAACCAAACTCTTAATTTTTCAATTGAAATTGTTTCAATAATTCATAGTTCTTCTAAATTTACAAAGCAACATAGAAAAGAGTCCTTGAATGGACCTTCTTAGTTGATTTCGAAAACAAATTGACTCGTAGGATAAAGGCCTAACTTCTGATTTTTTAATGAAAAGTGTTTAAATAAGTAAGAGTTCTTGTGAATTTACAAGGCAAAATAGAAAAGTTATCCGATAGAAATTCTTAGTTCAATCCGTAAAAAAAATGAATAGTAGAAAAAAGGCCAAACTTTACATTTTTAAATTGAAATTCTTTAAATAATATAAAGGTTCTTGTAAATTTGCAAAGAAATATAGAAACGAGTCATCCGATAGACATTCTTACTTGACTTCGTAAACCAACTGACTCGTAGGAAAACGGTTGAACTCTTAGTTTTTAAATTGAAATTCTTTAAATAATTAATAGTTCTTGTAAATTTGCAAAGCAACATAGAAAATAGTCATTGGATAGAAATTCTTAGTTGACTTCGGAGAAAAATTAACTCATAGAAAAAAGTTTCTCTTAATTTTTTAAATTCAAATGCTTAAAATAACTAATAAAATCTTGTAAATTTACAAAGCAACATAAAAAAGAGTCATCGTATAGACATTCTTATTTGACTCCGTACAAAAAATGACTTGTAGAAAAAAGTGCAAGCTCCTAATTTTTCAATTAAAATTATTAAAATAATTAACAGTGCTGGTAAATTTGCAAAGCAATATAGAAATGAGTCATCGTATAGCTATTCTTAGTTGAGTTAGTAAACAAATTGAATTGTAGTAAAACGGTTAAACTCGCTGATTACGAATCTGAAGTCAGAATTTTGAAATTTTCAATGCAAGAGGGCGGATTCAAGATGGCGATATCAAGATTTTGAATAAAGAGATATATGAGTTTGAAACATTTTACTCGGGGTATTTGGGATCGCTAATTACGAATTTGAAGTCAAAATTTGGAAATATTCAAATTCAAGATAGCAGATTTAAGGTGGCGGATTCCAAATTTTGAAAAAATATATATATGAGCTTCAAAATCTATACACAGGGGTTTTTGAGGTCGCTGATTACGATCGCTTACCTACGATTAGATTCTCGTAACTCTTCAAAATAGATCTCATATGGCCAACACTGACACATAAATTGTGGTTGAAATTTTGATGACATTTTTAAAAGTTACTCTTACTTAGCGTAATCCATAAATTCCATAAATGCTTACATTATTGAAATCAAAGTATTTAGAATCTCATCTACGATTTTTACGTATCAATGTAAACTAAATTTGATCGACTAATTTTAATATTAATTAAGTAACTTGAAGTTCGTAAGCAGCGTCTCCACAAACACGGAGTATAGGTTTTCAAGCTCCTATATCTCTTTTTTCAAAATTTTGGAACCAGCATCTCGAATCCACCATCTTGAATTTGAATATTTATAATTTCCGAATTCAGATTCGCAATCAGCGACCTAAAACACCCCGTTATACTAATTTGGAGAAGAATCGAACGTTTATTTAGCATACTCGTCCTCCATATTGGATCCGCCATTTTGTTTTTGGAATTTTTGATATCGGATTCGTAATCAGCAGCCTTGAAAAGCCCGTTATACCAATTTTAAAAAGACCTCAATAACCAGAAATTAATCGAATTTGGTCCATTTTATGAACATTTTCTAATTTTGGCCATCTTTTTCTGATTTTTTACCACTGTGTGGCAGCGTAAAACACGCGATTTTAACTTGATATTTATTTATAGTTTTTTACATACTCCACCAATAATAATTTTTTAAGGGCAAAATGATTATTATAGTTTTTTTTAGAATAAAAGAGTTAAATTAAAAGTCTTAACGAATACGGTCTTTTTTCACGACTTTTTCAAAAATTAGATTTTTTTCATGAGTAAGGTTTCTTTTCACGGCGCTTATAGGAATAAGGATTTTTCTCAGCATTTACCGAAATATATGTTTTCTCGTAGCATTTTACTGAGATGTGTTCTTCTTCACGGTGTTTTAAAACAATGTTTGTTTTTCACAGCGACCTAATAATCAATTTATTTTTCACGGCATCTTTGAAAAGTGTTTTTCTTCATAGCTTTATTTTTCAGGTTTTTTTTTGATAAACATCGGCGAGACATTATCAGTTGATTTCGAAAACAAATTGTCTCGTAGGATGAAGGCCAAAATTTTAATTTCTTAATTAAAATTGTTTAAATAATTTATAGTTCTTGTACATTTACAAAGCAACAAAGAAAAGAGTCATCCGATAGAGATTCTTAGTTGACTCCGTAAACAAATTCACTCATAAAAAAAGGTTAAACTCTTAATTTTGCAATTAAAATTCTTTAAATTTGTGTTCGTAGATTACAAGGTTGTTATCGCAGAGTCAACTGAAGACTTCTAAGCCAGTGGGTACAAAAATTGGCGGCGTCTTTACGATATCGTTACGACATCTTTACGTGAAGAAGACGTATGATCTGATGATGTCTGTACGATGTCACAACGATACCTTAACGACATGGATATAGGATGTCCAAAATAAGGGTGTTTGAAGAAAATAGTGAGAAAACAATGTGCAACATTGTCCTAAATGAGAAGAGAATAGAAGAAGTTGAAAAGTTCGTATATCTTGGTAGTCTATTTACTAGAGATGGATAGATAGATGGGGAGTTAGATATATATAAAAGTAAAAATATATCAAGCACAGCTAAACGGGTAATACATAATTCCATATTTATATCGACTGTGATATACGGTAGCGAGACCTCTACCTATCAAGAAAATGATGAGAGTAAAATTAACGCAATTAAGATTACATTCCTGCGCATGATAAGCGCCAAAAAACTTGGACAAAGTGAGTGACGAGATAATCCTCAAAAAATGCGGTGCAGAAGAGACACTAGTTAAAACATTTGAAAGAAATTGGTTAAGACAGTTCGGGCATCTTGAGAGAATGACAGACAAACGACTGAAGAAACAAGTCAATAATGTGTTTAAGGTTATAATGTGTAAATGAGACCATAATTCGAAGAGACATAAGAAGTCAGTGAAGTGAATAACGCTTGAAACAGAAGATCTCGGATACTTACGGGCCCGAGTAGGGAGCTATACGTGATGACTTTGTGAGGATCTTTACTTGAGGTGATCGCGAGAGAGACTGATCCCCGAACTTAGTCAGCGCAGTGTTTCGGAACGAACGTGTTATTTAAATAAATAACACGGTAATTCTAGATCAATCTAA
>NC_046662.1:114327840-114336214 GCF_010883055.1 Belonocnema kinseyi | reverse complement strand
ACACATTTGTCCCTTCCTCACCGAGTGAGTTAAGCTTACCCCGAAAGGTAAACGGCTTAATGGTATAATAAAAATATCAAATAGAAGAAAAGAAAGTAAATTATTTTGGATGAGCGAAAAATATTTTTTTAATTAGGACAGTGGGTGCTAGATGTGCAACTCAGGTGTGCTAGATACACTAAAATATTTATAATGGCCTAACCAGCAAACAGAGAACTTAGAGAGTTCAATTTTTACCACCAAATATTTTTTCATTAAAGCATGTACTTCGTTTTTATTGCTAAAATATGGTTGATCAAGAAGGGGTTTTTTTGTACTAAATGCATTGAACATACGAGCCTTCAGCCTCTGCATGAAAGCATAGTGACAAATCATAGCATTAATTATAAAAAATTAATCACATCACATACAGAATACTTAACCCCTTATAACCGGGCTTATGCCCTATATGAATTTCAATAAAATAATTGATTAATGAATTCATGTTTAACAAAAATAGCATATACATGGATATATCGTTATATCCTTCAATTATACTCAAATATTTCTAAAATTTTTTGATAACTTTCAACTTTGAAAAATCCTTTTTCAAATATACATTTAGAAAATGTTCATTTAAGCACTATCAAGAAAATGCATTAAACCAACATAGTATTTGTTGGCATATAATGGGGCCTCAGAGATAGAGCGTGCCATCTTGTTTTTGACAGTTTTACATAATAGGCTATTCAAACATGAATTGTTAGTTATTAAACAGATTAACACAGATGCTGAAAAGCAACTATTTTGTATGTTTTCTTAAAGAATAAATATTGTGTATTGAGTATCAGGATAGAGACTTTTTAAACTATTTACATTAATTTAATATAAGAAAACCTCAAAAGTCATTACAGTGCGGCGTCCTAAGCTTACTTTGTACAAAGATATACTGGTTTTCTCCTTTGTTTCGAGTGTAACCTAAAAAACTTTTAGTTTTGATCTCTGTAGTTTGTATCTCTGTAGTTTAAAAAACTGAAAGTTTAATGATAAATTCAATGCTTTCAAGGTGATTCATTTTGGTAAAGATATATTTCGGGTTTCAATCGTGTACAATCACAGGCATCGTAGAGAGTACATGTAAGACTAACATAACCTGATATCTGAGTTTACCTAAAAGGTCGTTTCTCAATTTTTGTATTTTTAATCGTCATGGGCATCCGTATTTTTGTCTAGTAAAAATATGGTTACATTTGAGTGATAAACTCAGAAATATTAAGTTTATTGTTCAATACAATATTTTATGTAATGAAACTTAAAATATGAACTTTTTGTTGTAAGACAGATATTAAAACTGAAAAGTGCAGTTTGACAACAAAAATGTAATTACCATCCATGTTTCTGTCATAGTCCAGGTCCAAGAAAACCTAAGATACCTGTAAATCGTTTGGCATTCCTAACTTTGGCATCGCCAAAGTCCAAGGACACACAACCCACAATAATCCTTTTTCTCCAGACTAACGCTAGGGTATAATTATCCAGAGCCTCTCGGAAACCCCGTACACAAAACTATGGGGTTGCTAATTTTAGAGGTGTGTGTATTAAATAAAATAGAGGAGTACCGACCTCTGTGGAACCCCGACCCAGCCAAAGACGAAGTCGGAGTATTCAGAGGTATGGAGCACTGAGTGAGACAGATCATGCTAAGTTCCTTCATATCTTCCTGAAGGGTGTTTGGTCTACAACAGTTAAATGCGCCCTTAATATCCAACAAAAATTCCAGCAGGAACTGGCATTTCCCGACCGTATTCGCTATATCGGTGATGAGCACGCAGACGCAATCTAGGACCGATATATGCCCGCTAAAGCCAAACTAGAAAGGGGGAATAATCTTTTGCATCTCCACTCTACGTTCAAGCCTGCGGTGGACAAGCCTCGCATATAACTTGCCGATGGCCGATTTTAATAAGATGGGTCCGTAATTTTCGTCTTCCGGATTATAAATGAATACAAATAATGCATTCGTCCCAGCCTCAGGGAACGATAAAGTCAGAAGCACGAGATTGAAGAGCCCCAGAATAAAGTCATGAGTGCTGGTTGAGAATCGGCCAATTACTTTTTATGTACTTCCGTCGAGTCCTGGGCCCAGGACTTACGATTAGTGGTTCTTGTCTATTGCAGAAGTTGTTTATAACTTGAAAAACCTTATCTTTGAATTTTTTCGGGTACATATACAATATCCTATTTTGAATCACGTAATCTTTCAGCTGACTTTTCTTAAACTGAAATCACGTAGACTGGTCTTTTAAAAAATATAAAAAAGAACTAAAAATGTCTTATAGCGCTAAAAAACTTTTTTTACAGTTGATCGATACTCAAAATATCAAAATCCAGAAGACTATTAGACCTTTAGAACTGTAACTTGTAACTAACAACGAATAAACGGTAAAAACTAACAGAAGACATAGTATATTATATACATATTATACATACATATTATATTTGAATAAAAGTTTATATTTTGATGTATTTCAAATATTTTGAATGGATAAAAAGCGATTTTTTAGGAAAAAGCAGTTTTCTTCCAAAAATGCACGTCAACGCACACCAAAATGGCTTCATTCTAAAGAACAGACATGTGCCAGTAAAACATTTATGGTCAATAAATAAAAGGATATAGAAGGGTCAAAATAATCAAAATAATTATGTTATTAGGAATAAAAACCTTAATAACAATTTTTTGTGCCGATGGCCAGTAATTTGTTATTAACTAAAAACTTGTAAAATTACGAAAAATGAAAAAATCGTTAAGCTGATTATTTTCTAAGGTAAATTGTATAAAAACAAAAATTTTTTATTCTTGGTATTTTTTCGAAAAATGCTTCGTTTTTCAGTTACGCGCAATTCAAAGTCGAAAATCGACCGAAAAGCGTATTTTTCTAAAATTGTTGTCTCGGCTTCTACCACAGCTTTTTGAAATTTAAAAATGTAAATTACTCGTGAAAACATGTGTTTTTTCTTTACACCATGAACTGTAGAAAAGAAGCGTTTCTCAAACAGAACATTCTTCAATCCCACGATGAATATCTATGTTTTCGATCAATCATCAATTTTACCTATAATATGCGAGACTGAAGATTAAATTTAGACATAATAGTTGCAGTGTTAATGTATAGTAGACTCTATTACAACATATGTATATATATGAATGTAAATTTTATGTTAATAAATCAGTTTATTTATTTTGCAATAATTTTCATTTTACTTTAATGTCCATAACTTTCTAATTTTTTTTTGGTACACATACATTTTGTTGCAGAACTGAAAGAGGTTCTGTTTGAGAAAGGCTTCTTTTCGGCAGTACGTGGTATAAAGAAAAAATACCAATGGCCAAAAAGCACATACAGTGAAACTCTTTTATACCGCCAATTTTGGGGCTGACCTTGAATGTGAATTAACTCATTGTAGCCCGCTCCGCTTTTGTTTGTTCACGCTTAACTGCTCGCCTGAGTGATAACCGCAGACCCTGTATTACATTCAACGTTAGTCATTGACAAACAGTTCCTCGAATCAGTGTACATTACGCGCTCCATCACGGAAAATGCGCCTCGAAATTTGTAAATTTCATGAATTTAGTCTGAAAAATTTGACAATGTAAAAAAAGTAGCACGAAGAAAAAAATACTGCCTAAAAGCTGTGGTAGAAGCCACATTTTTTTCAAAAATGCGTTTTTCGGCCGATTTTCGACTTTAAATTGCGCGTAACTCAAAAACAAAGCATTTTTCGAAAAAAAATACTACGAGTAAAAAAGTGTTTATTTTTATCCATTTTACCTTAGAAAATGATCAGTGTAACGATTTTTCATTTTTCGTAATTTTTCAAGTTTTTAGTTAATAAAAAATTACTGTGGCAGCAGTTAGAACGTTGGGCCGCAAAACCAGGCCTGCAAATGCAGTTTTTATCCTACCAGGGCATCAAAATCCACCATGGAAGATCAGGTTTGTTATGGATATCAGTAAAGTAAGGTGCGAATTGGGTCGATTAACTCAATATAAAAAAGGAAACAGAACCAGAAAGCTGATAAACCGTGTTACTAAAATCATCCACCCTAGGCACATCGAGACATTAACACCAGCAATACTGAATGAAAATTATGGGATCCCAAAGGGAGAGACTTGATGTTCTTACTGCCAGACTGCTCCAGCACAAGAAAAGTAGTGCACGAACGCAACAAAATCAAAACATTCAGACAGACAAAAGAAGGTTCTATCGTGAACTGAGTGTAAAGCAAAATAACTAGCAAGAAACCAGAGTCCCTCAATTAGAAGATGCGACTAACTCTTGGTTGGGTGTTTGGGGAAGAATGAACAGATGCAATTTGGACACTGCGCGGTTCAAACTACGTATATGTTACCTTAAAAACCAGACGCTCAAAATCAATCTGAATTGCGACTTATAGCCTGTCTTCCAATAATTTATAAATATCTTACAGTTATCATTGTAAAAACTCATGAGGCTGTGAAGATCTAGTCACTATAGACGCTGTTGCCATGACTCAAGTTCGTAAGCATCGGAGAAACTTATACATGGCACACATTGACTACAAGCAAGCGTTTCCTTCCGTACCGCATGACTATTTGCTTGAAGTCTTAAAACGTTACAAAATCTGCCCACGCATTATTGACTTTTCTAAGCCATTAGATGAGGCACTGGGTTACAAGAATCAAGTATTTTGATCATGAACACTCAAGGAGAACTAGATCAATACGCATTACGACGGGTATATTTCAAGGAGACTCCTTCAGTACACTATGGTTCAGTTTCGCGTTGAACCCCTTGAGAAAAACACTAAACAGCATGTCTTATTGGTTCAGAATTCATGATAATGAGGATGTTCATCGAGTGACCCATCTCCTGTCAATGGCTGAGGGGAATTAGGGATCGCCGAGTTAAAGAACGAGTTTGAAAAAGACATCGAGGCAATGGTTGCAAGCGAATCATATAAATATCTAGGTATTCATGAATCTAAGGGTATTCAGCATACGATAGTTAAGACAAGCCTAACGACTGCCTTCACTACGAGACTCAGATTGATTATGAAGAGTTTTCTCAACTCGGCAAACAAAATCAGGGCAATCAAATCCACGGCATATATAGGTGGTACGGGCGTTGCATACGTCAACAAAATGTGTGAGTCACAAGTTACACAGTTGAAGGACTATTTTAACAGCAAACGAAATGTTGCGCTTTACAGCAGCATCTGCAAAGCGGATCTTGACTATACGCTCTTGAATTTGTCCTTCGATGGGGCCTTGAATATCAGGGCAGAAACCATAGAGGAATTAGAAATACAATGGAGGCAGAAACATATCCACGGCGAGCACCCCAAAACGTTAGATCAACATGAAGTGGATAGTGAGGCATCCAATATTTGTATAAGAAAGAGTGTTCTGTATCCAAAGACGGAAGGATGCGTCATTGCGATACAGGACAAGGTTGTCAGCACCAGGAATTATCGTAAACACATGTTATATAATGATGAAGCCGGCATTATGTATAAACAACTTGCCCTAAGCCTAGGACTCTTAAAAGAATGGATGCCTTTCTATAGACACATTCCAGTGCCCGTTTTATAAAGCGAAGATTACATCTTATATTGGAATGTTACTAGCCAAACGGATCATTACATCCCGGCCAATCGACCTGACATCGTGATGCGAGAAAAAAAGGGTGGAAGAGTCTACATCATCGACATTGCTTGTTCACTTAACCGAAATTTGCAGTTAACCTATACATCCAAGATCCGCAAGTATAGCGACTTAACCCTCTACCGCCCACAGTGACATATATGTAACGTTTGGAAGACTTGAGTTTTTTTAAATATGACTTTGAGACGAACAGCAATTTTTAATGCAAGGATTTACATGCAAGTCAGGACGGTGATAAGCTAGAATTTTAGTTTTGTATACACTCCGCCATAGGAATAATATGCCTAAATATCTCAAAATTCCGAGAAAAAGAAAGTTTTAAGGGCGCTAGGGGGTTAAGGCATAAAGTAAAGGCCATTCAAGAATAATTTTCTAAATATTTTTCAGAAATAAAATAAATTAATTAATCTCACAAATAATTTTCTAAGTATTTTGCGGAGTTAAGATAAATGAATCAATCTCACGAACAATTTTCTAAGTATTTTTTTTTGGATTAAAATTAAAAAATCAAATTCACGAAAATTTTCTAAGAACTTTTCCGAATTAAAATAAATAAATCAATCTCACGAATAATTTTCAAAGTATTATTTTGAATTAAAATATACAAATCAATCTCACGAATAATTTTCTAAGTCCCTACTTCTGTACCTTTCTGTACATTTTCTTTTCCTCTAACATTTTTGCCAAACGCAAGCTCTCCCTTATCTCACATTAAATTTCAAAAAATTCCCCACAACTTAATGTCTCTAAACCTCCTTTCCTTTCTACCTTTTCCCTTCATCTTTTCTAGCACTTAGCAGAAACCTTACTCCCCTTCCTCCTAATCCATCCAAATACATTTTCGTACCTTACCCTAATTTCATTTTTTTCTCTGACGTACAGACATCCTCACTCACATTTCAAAAAAACACTCGCTTTCTTCACATGTTTTTTCACATAACCCGAACACCTTGCTCTGCTTTTCACATTCACTTTTAGACTTCTTACCCACTCTCTTCTCCTCCTCTCTCTCTCTCTCTCTTCGTCCTAGTGATTTTCTTTCTCCTCCAGCCGAACCACCTCCATTCTGCCCTCTCGTTCCATTTCCAGATGGTCTCTCCTACTTTGGCTTTCATGAATTATTTTGTTTAAGTATTTTTTCGAACTAAACTGAAAAAATCATTTTGACAAAAATTTTCTAAGTATTTTGCAGAATTAAAATAAATAAATCAATCTCACGAATAATTTTCTAAGTATGTATGTATGTATTTAATCCAGGGCTTCCGCTTCATCTTACCATAAAAAAATGCATTTTCCACGAGATTGCAAACAATTCTCCCTTTTTACTGTCCCTTTTCAGGATCACCCGTTTGGCTCTGCTCTACTTCCTTGCTTTCCTTTACTTCTTCAAATTTCTTCATCCACACCACTCGCTGTCCACTACCATCCAAGATGCATCGTACACACTCATCCACACCCAAATGTCCCTCTTCCTCCCCTGTACATCTCTCTAATACATGTGCCCACGACTACATTTCGTATCCACATACTCTGCATAAATGTTCCTCTTCATCCACCCAATATCTGCATGCTCTCACTCCTCCCATTCTAAACCGTACAACCCTACTCCATTTTGCTTCCTTTTCTAGTTTTTGCAGATATTCTGGTTCCGTCAACCCTCTAACCATCATATACCATCTACTGTACCTTGAATTTATAATCTTTGTGCATCACTCCTCTCCTTGTTTAACCAATAGCTCTAACTCTATCTCCTGAAACTCCATAACCCCTTCTCGAATATTACACACCCTTCTCATCTTTCTCCTTTCTTTCTTCCATTTTGAATTTTCCACATTACTTCCCTCTCCCCTTTTTAGCTCCTTTTCAAACCTCCAGACTCTCTTCATTTGTCTAGTAACCATATTTTCTCTTCCTAACTCTTCCTTTAACATATATCCTGGGAAACTCCAGCTAACCTCCATTACAAGCCTCAGAAATCGCTCATGCATGCTCTGTACTTTCCTATGTTCCTTCCATCTCCAGATCTCCACCCCATAACACAACACCGCCCACACCAACGCATCAGACAACCAGACACTCAATTCTCCAATCGTTCTTGAACCTTTTCTTTCCTATAACCCATACTTGGCCCATTGCTTTACTCGTAAATTCAATTCTTTTCCTCACCTGCAGCTCGTTTTCCCCTTCTGCCTCAAACCAAAAACCTAGGTAACAGAACTCCTCCACAATTTCCACTTTTTGTCCGTTCATCTACCAAACGTAATTTATTTTGCTCTTTCTATTTCTGAAACACATCACCTTTGTCTTATCTACGTTCATCGTCAGCTTTTTTGCTCCCACATACTCTTCGAAGATTCTCATTATTAGGTTCATCCTCTTCTCATCATCTGCTAATAGAACTACATCGTCCGCGTATGCTAGAGAGTATAGTTTGCTATTACCCAAAATCGTTCCTCCTTTCCCTTTCTCTATTAGCTTCTCCTCTAAATCTGCCAATAGGATACTAAATAGTAACGGACTCAAAGGGCACCCTTGCCTTAGACCTCGGCTTATCCAGAAAACCTGCCCTTTTTCCTTTCCTATTTTCGCCCTAATCCTGGTTTCAGTAAAAATTTCCTTTATCTTCTCCACTAACTATTCCTCTACACCCCTCTCTTTCATTGCCTGCCGTAACACCTTCTGTTCACTGA
>NC_046662.1:114323005-114327740 GCF_010883055.1 Belonocnema kinseyi | reverse complement strand
CATGTATTAGAGAGATGTACAGGAGAGGAAGAGGGACAGTTGAGTGTGGATGAGTGTGTAAGATGGATCTTGGATGGTAGTGGACAGGGAGTGATGTGGATGCAAAATTGGATGAAGTAAGGGAAATCAAGGGAGTAGGGCAGAGCCAAACGGCTGATCCTGAAAAGGGGCAGTAAAAAACGAAAATTGTTTTCAATATCGTGGTAAATGCATTTTTTTATGGTAAGAGGAAACGGAAGTCCTGGAGGCTCGCTCATTTTAGGAATTAATATGGCTACTGTTACTATTGTTTATCCTACGTAATGTGAAAGAGTAGAATATAAGTAGTAGTTAAGTTAGACTATGGATGGAATTGTAAATATGTGTACAGGGAGCGGTGGCCCTGAAACCCGTAAAAGGGAGAGATTAAATACATACATACTTAGAAAATGATTTGTGAGATTGATTCGTTTATTTTAATTCGAAAAAACTTCTAGCAAATTATTCGTGAGATTGATTCATTTATTTTAATTCGAAAAAATACAACATTATTCGTGAGATTGATTTATTTATTTTAATTCAAACAAATAATTAGAAATTTATTCGTGGGATTGATTTATTTATTTTAATTCAAAAAAACACTTAGAAAATGATTCCTGAGATGATTTATTTTAAATCCAACAAAATTCTTAGACCAAATATTTGTAAAACTGATTTTCTTTATTTTTGTTCAAGAAAATTTATATGAAATTATTCGTGAGATGAATTTATTTATTTTAATTCAAAAAAATACTTAGAAAATTATTCGTCAGATTGATTTATTTATTTCAATTCAAAAAAATACTTAGAAATTTATTCGCGAGATTGATTGATTTATTTTAATTAAACAAAATACTTAGAAAATCATTCGCGAGATTGATTTATTTATTGTAATTCAAAAAAATACTTAGAAAATTATTCGCGAAATTTATTCGTTTATTTTAATTCGAAAAAATACTTAGACCAAATATTTGTAAAATTGATTTTTTTTATTTTTGTTCGAAGAAATTTATATAAAATTATGCGGGAGATGGATGTATTTATTTTAATACAAAAAAATACCTAGATAGTGATACGTAAAAATTGATTTATTTATTTTTATCCAAAAAAAATACTTAGAAAATTATTCGTGGGATTGATTTATTTATTTCAATTCAAAAAAATACTTAGAAATTTATTCGTGAGATTGATTTATTTATTTTAATTTTTAAAAAAATACTTTGAAAATCATTCGTGAGATTGATTCGTTTATTTTAATTCGAAACAATACTAGCAAAATTATTCGTAAGATTGATTCGTTTATTTTAATTCAAAAGAAATACTTAGAAAATGATTCGTGAGATTGATTCGTTTATTTTGATTCGAGAAAACTTCTAGAAAATCATTCGTGAGATTGATTTATTTATTTTATTTCGAAAAAATACTTATGAAGTTATGCGTGAGATTGAGTCATTTATTTTAATTCGAAGGAGATAGTTAGAAAATGATTCGTGAGATTGATTCGTTTATTTTAATTCTTAATAACTCCTAGAAAATTATTCGTGAGATTGATTGATTTATTTTAATTCAAAGAAATACTAAGAAAATGATACGTGAAATTGATTTATTTATTTCAATTCAAAAAAATACTTCGAAAATTATTCGCGAGATTGATTTATTAATTTTAATTCGAAAAAACTTCTAGAAAATTAGTCGGGAGATTGATTCGTTTATTTTAATTCTAAAAAATTTCTAGAAGGAAAATTATTCGTGAGATTGATATATTTATTTTAATACAAAAAAATACTTAGAAAATTATCCGTGAAATTTTTTCGTTTATATTAATTTAATTTAATTTTTTTTTATTTTTTATTTTTAATTTTTTTATTTTTGTTCGAAGAAATTTATATAAATTATTCGTGAAATGGATTTATTTATTTTAATCCAAAAGATATATGGAAATTATTCGTGAGGTGATTTATTTTGATTCGAAAAAATACTTAGACCAAATATTTGTAAAATTGATTTTTTTTATTTTGGTACGAAAAAATTTATATAAAATTATTCGTGAGATCGATTCATTTATTTTAATTCAAAAAAATACTGAGAAAATGATTTGTGAGAAGTCGACCCGAGTGGGGAGGGTAGCGGACTCAGGTACGGGCAAGCAACGCGGAAAGCCCTCAAATTTACAGCGCCTTAACAAGCTAGGCAACGCGGGTTCGAACAGAAGTCTGTTCGAATGGCAAAAAAAGGCAAGCGCGACTAGCAGTGATGAGGAGGAATAAAGGAAAAGAGTGGCGGGGGAAGATGAGGTAGAAAGGGACCAGGATAACATGAGATTTAGAATTAAACGGAAAATACCAGCGAGTGGTAGGGGGGATTGGGGGATGTTTGAAAAATTGGAAACTCTCAGTAAAGGGTTTAGAGAGGAAACCAGAAAGAGAATGGTTGACATGAATAGGGATATGAATAGGCAAGGAAACGATGTAAGGAGGGAATTGAAAAAGGTCAGAGAAAAATGGGAAGAATGGGACAAACGTTGGAAGGAGAAGAAAGACAAGGTTTGGGGTAAGCTAGAGAGCATTGAGAATAGACAGAGAGAGGTTGACGACTAGAGATCTAGAGAAATAAAACAGTTGGAAGAACGGGTATCCAGTCTAGAAATTAGGAATGAGCATATGGGGGAAAAGACAGGAAATGAGGAAATAGTTCAAGGGAATGAAAAGAACGTCCGAAGTGAGAATGGAAGATTGAAGGAAAGACTCAGTGAGACTGAAAGAAGATTAGAAGGGGAAGAAAGGGCAAAGAGGAAAAATAACATAGTAGTTAAGGGATTAAAAGTGAAGAGTGAAACAGTAGAAGTGGAAATAAAAAATATCTTGCGAGACATTAGAGTGCAGGTAAGGGTAAAAGGAGTCAAAAGAATAGGAGGGACAAAGCAAGGAAAAGAAGGAATGTTTCTAGTAAAAGTGTGGAGTGAGGAGGAGAAAAAGAAAATTATGGAGGGAAAAAAATTATTGAGAGGAAGAAGGGAAGGAATTGAAGAAGATCTGACATGGAGTTAGACAAAAAGAAGATGGCAAATAGAGCAGAGAGCTTGGGTAGAGAGGAAAAGGTGCCATATGGTATGGATATGGAGAGATAGATTATGGATAAATGGGGAGGAATGGTGCTGGGATGAAGAATTAAAAGAATTAAGGAAAGAAGGAAAAAGTCTTGAGAAAGGTAGGGGGAGGGAGACGAAAAAGTGTCTAGAAATAAATCAGAGGTGTGGACAATGCAAGAAGCAAGAAAAGAACACGCTAAAGGGAGAGGGATGGGCGGCATGGTGTCAGGGGTGAAAAAGGGATTAGCAGTAAAAGGGAGAAAAGATGGGGATATGGAGGAAATGGATGGAACAATGATGAGAAAAATTATAATTGGGAAAGTAGAATTAGCGGTGGTGTGTGGATACAGAAGAAGAGGGGAAGAGGAAGGCTGGAGAGTAATAAGGAGGTGGATGGAGGTAAAGAAGGAAGAATTGGTTTTAATAGAAGGGGACTTAAATGCATGGATTGGCAAACAAGGGGGAGGGTTATGGGAAGAAGGGAAGGAGGCATTTATGAGAAACTCCAAACAAAGAGACGGACAGGGAGGGAAAGAAGTTACGAGACATGATAGGAGAAACAGGATGGTTTATATGTAATGGCAATATGAAAGTAGATGAGGAAAGGGAGATCACATTTATAGGAAAGGAATTAATAGTGATAGACTACAACTTGGCTGAAGAAAGAATGCGGCATATGATAGGAAGTATGAAGGTAGGGAATGAGATAGGGTCTGAGCACTTCCCGGTCATAGTTACACTAAGAAGAGGCGTTGGTAAGCGCGGCAGAGAGAGAAAGGAAAAAGGGTGCGAAAGAAACACGAAAATGGGAGTCTGGAGGTAGATAAATTAAAAGAGTTTAAACAAAAGATGGAAAAGGAGAAGGTTAGGTATGAAAAAGATGAGGGAATAGACTCGTTAATTGAAAGGTGGAAGGGGTCCATTGAAAAGGTAAAGGATGAGCTGGGTGATAATGAAGAAAGAGTAGGGGGTTAAGAGAGGCTGGTGGGATGAGGAATGCTGAGAGAGTAAAGAGAGAATAAAAGAGTGTGTGAGAAAACGGAGAAGAGGGCAACTGAAAAAGGAGGAGTATAACAGGAGGAAAAAAGAACATGAGAAGATGCTAGAAATAAAAAGACAAAGAGGAAAGGAAGAATATAAAACAGAAGTAGAAAAAGCGATTAAAGAAGGTAGAGTGTGGGATGTGATAAATAGAGATAAAGGGGAAAGGAAGGGCGTTAACGAAGAAATAGAAATGAAGGAGTGGACGGATTATTTTAATGGTCTATTAGGGGGAGAGAAAAATAAGATCAAAGGGGAAAAGTGTAGGATAGTCCAAGGAAAAATGAAGGAAGGGAACGAGATGACAAGAGAGGAAGTGGATGAGGCAATAAATAGATTAAAAAGAAACAAGGCAACAGGAGAAGATGAGATGGAGAACGAAGCGATGAAGTTTGGAGAAGTGATTAGGGAAATTTGGGGAGAAAGAAAGGGAAACTAGTCGCTTTGTTCGTAGATTTCAAAGCAACGTTTGACTCAGTGAACAGAAGGTAGAAAAAGCCATCAAAGAAGGTAGGGTGTGGGATGTGATAAATAGGGATAGAGGGAAAAGGAAGGGCGTTAACGAAGAAATAGAAATGGAGGAATGGT
>NC_046662.1:114321165-114322905 GCF_010883055.1 Belonocnema kinseyi | reverse complement strand
CTCTCTAGCTTACCCCAAACCTTGTCTTTCTCCTCCTTCCAACGTTTATCCCATTCTTCCCATTTTTCTCTGACCTTTTTCACTTCCCCCCTTACATCGGTTTTCTGCCTATTCATATCCCTATTCATTTCATCCAATCCCTTTCTTCTTTCCTCTCTAAAGCCTTTAATGGAGCTTCCAATTTTTCAAACATTCCCCCCGCCCTCTCACACTGGTGTTTTCCTTTTAATTCTCACTCTCTTGTTCTCCTGGTCCCTTTCTACCTCATCTACCCCAGCCACTCTTTTCCTTTTTCCCTCCCCTTCACTGCTAGTCGCGCTTGCCTTTTTTGCCATTCGTCCAGACTTCTGTTCGAACACGCGTTGCCTAGCTTGTTAAGGCGCTGTAAATTTGAGGGCCTTCCTCGTTGCTTGCCCGTACCTGAATCCGCTACCCTCCCCACCCGGGTCGACTTCTCGGCACTTTCATCACCGCTGCTGTCACTGCGATCAACGTCATCCATCCCCCCACTTTCAACGCTTTCAGCAACGTCAGCTGTTGCAGCCACTACGATTTTCTGCTGTGTGCGATCGTCCAGTAACTGTTGCCCTCTGGCGCCAGTTTGTGGACTTCGTGTCGTCGGCATCCTACCTTACCCAAAGCTCTGTGAAGTTGCCCGCCTTTATTTGCTACCTCTTGCCCCCCTGACCAAGCAACTATTTTTTCACTCCTAACCTCAAAAACTTCACACGCTCTAAATTTTCACTTCAAACCACTCACTTTCACCCTTAACACCTTTGCCTTCACTCACCCTTCTTCCTTTACACTCGATCTCCGCACTTTCTGCCTTTTCTGCATCCATTCACCCTTATTTCCTCCACCAAAGCTAAAAATACACGACTTGACAAAAAGAGTTCTTTCGCGATCGGTACCGGAAACGGAAACAATAATTTTCTAAGTATATTTTTGAATGACAATAAATAAATCCATCTCACGAATAATTCTATACCAATTTTCAAGAACAAAAATAAAAAAAATCAATTTCACAAATATTTGGTCTAAGCATTTTTTGGAATTAAAATAAATCATCTCACGAATAATTTTGTAAGTATTTCTTTGAATTAAAATAAATAAATCAATCTCACGAATAATTTTCTAAGTATTTAATCAAATTGAAATAAACGAATCAGTCTCACGAATAATTTTCTAAGTATTTTTTTGAATTGAAATAAACAAATCTCACGAATAATTTTCTACGCATTTTTTTCAATTAAAATAAATAAATCAATCTCATAATTAATTTTTTAAAATTTTTTCGAAACAAAATAAACGAATAAATTACACGAATGATTTTTTAAGTATTTTTCGAATAAAAATAAATAAATCAATTTCACGAATAATTTTTTTAAATTTTTTGAATTAAAATGAACAAATCAATCTCACGAATAATTTTATAGGCATTTTTTCGAATTAAAATAAATAAATCAATCTCGCGAACAATTTCCTAGAAATTTTATCGAATTAAAATAAATAAAACAATCTCACGAATAATTTTCAAATTATTTTTTTGAATTAAAATAAACGAATCAATCTCACGACTAATTTTCTCCGTATTTTTCGGAATGAAAATAAATAACTTAATCTCCCGAATAATTTCCTAAGTGTTTTTCCGAATTTAAATAAATAATTCAACCTCACGAATAATTTTCTAAGTATTTTTTTGAATTAAAATAAACGAATCAATCTCACGAAAAATTTCCT
>NC_046662.1:114302096-114321065 GCF_010883055.1 Belonocnema kinseyi | reverse complement strand
CGAATAATTTTTTAAGTATTTTTTTGAATTGAAATGAAAAAATCAATCTCACAAATCATTTTCTAAGTATTTTTTTGAATTAAAATAAATAAATCAATCTCACGAATAATTTTATAAGTTTTTTTTTAATTGATATAAATTAATTAATTTTACAAATATGAAGTATTTTCCGAATTAAAATAAACGAATCATTTTCTGAGTATTTCTATCGAATTAAAATAAACAAATCAATCTCACGAATAATTTTGTTAGTATTTTTTCGAATTAAAATTAACGAATCAATCTGACGAATAATTTTCTACGTATTTTTTTGAATCAAAATAAACGAATCAATCTCACGAATAATTTTCAAGACGTTCTTTCGAATTAAAATAAACGAATCAATCTCACAAATCATTTTCTAAGTATTTTTTAAAATTAAAATAAATAAATCCATATCACGAATAATTTTCCAAGTATTTTTTTGAATTAATATATATTAATTAATTTTTCAAATATTAAGTATTTTTCCGAATTAAAATGAATAAATCAATTTTACGAAAATTTTCTAAGTGTTTTCTCGAATTAAAATAAATAAATCTATGTCACGAATAATTTTTTGAAACTTTTTTGAACTAAAATAAACAAATCAATCTCACGAATAATTTTCTAAATATTTTTTCGAATTGGAATAAACGAATCAATCTCACGAATAATATTGTAAGTATTTTTTCGAATTAAAATAAGTGAATCAGTCTGACGAATAATTTTTTAAGTATTTTTTTGAATTGAAATGAAAAAATCAATCTCACAATAATTTTCTAGAAGTTTTTTCGAATTAAAATAAACGAATCAATCTCACAAATCATTTTCTAAGTATTTTTTTGAATTAAAATAAATAAATCAATCTCACGAATAATTTTATAAGTTTTTTTAATTGATATAAATTAATTAATTTTACAAATATGAAGTATTTTCCGAATTAAAATAAACGAATCATTTTCTGAGTATTTCTATCGAATTAAAATAAACGAATCAATCTCACGAATAATTTTCAAGACGTTCTTTCGAATTAAAATAAACCAATCAATCTCACGAATAATTCTTAAAGTATTTTTTAAAATTAAAATAAATAAATCCATCTCACAAATAAATTTCTAGGAATTTTTCCGAACATAAATAAAAAAATCAATGTGACGAAAACTTTCCAAGTATTTTTGCGAATAAAATTTTTTAAAAATCAACCTCACGAATAATTTTCTAAGTATTTTTCGAATTAAAATGAACGAATCAATCTCACCCATAATTTTCTAAGTATTTTTAAAATTAATATAAATTAATTAATTTCACAAATACTACGTATTTTTCCGAATTAAAATAAAAACATAAATTTTACGGAAATTTTTCGAAGTATTTTTTCGAATTAAAATGAACGAATCAATCTCACGAATAATTTTCTAAGTATTTTTTCTAATTAAAGTAAACGAATCAATCTGACAAATAATTTTCTAAGTATTTTTTCGAATTAAAATAAACACATCAATCTCACGTTGTAACATTATTCTTATTCGTTTGGGACAAAAGGGGAAATAATGCACAATTTGGCGTCAGAAGCGTAGTTCAAAAGGAAAAGAGAAGGGTAAAAGTAATCGCAATGTTACTTACTGTTAGTTGGGCGCCAGACGCTTAGGTAGCGTCACTCCAAAATAAATAAAAATAAGGAAACATCGATAAAAAATTGAAAAAAATTGACAAGTGGGGGCGAGAAAAGCTACACTCATTTTAAAGAAAATAAAGCACTTGAACCTTAATTTATTCAGTTATAATGATTTAAGAGAAATAAGAGAACCCAGAAGGGTCATGATCAACTAAGTAGATTAAGGGCATGTGATACTTACAGTTTCCCCGGCTTTTTTCCAGAAAAATGAAAATGTTTAAAAAGTGAATTCGTAGATGCTATAAAATATCATAACGGACGTCCCCGGACTCTTTTTTTGAGGGATAATAACAAAAAAAATTTATTGTGCTAAATGAAAATTTTATGCATATGTATTATTTTGAGGTTACGTCGTTTTTCATCTCTGCCTTTCCGATAATCTGGAAATTATTTATGAAATAAACTTTTTTGATTGCCTGCCATAAGGGTTAGTTCCGGGAGATTAGTTACTATGTTTATTTGCAAGTCCAAAGTTTTCGGCCAAAAATATTGCGTAGTTTGGAAGTAAGGCACAGGAGAATTGTAACATACATAACCTCCAAATGTACACACGTTGTTAGCAATATCGAAAAATTTTTTGAACAAAAAACACAAATAACGTGTGCTGGGACGTCCGTTAGCATGTTCGCTATCATGTCCCAAATTTTTAAGACAAAATATTAATTATTCTAGAAAAAAAGCCGTCGGAACCTAAAACTGGTAAAATCGACACTAATTCCTAAGCGCTATGCAAATTAATCAGATTTTGCTAAATCAAAACTTTTTTGAATTAAACCAAAAAAAAGTGTGTGGGGACGTCCGTTAGCACGGTCGCTATCATGTCCCAAATTTTTAAGACAAAATATTGATTATTAAAGAAAAAATATATAAATCAATCCCAGGAATAATTTTCTAAGTATTTTGTCGAATTAAAATAAACGAATACATTTCACGAATAAATTTCAAAGTATTTTTTTGAATTAAAATAAATAAATCAATTTCATGAATAATTTTCTCAGTACTTTTTTTGATTAAAATAAATAAATCAATCTCACGAATAATTTTCCAAGTATTCTTTCGAATTAACATAAATAAACAAATTTTACAAATATTTTTTGTAAGTAATTTTTCGAACTAAAATTAATAAATCATTTTGACGAAAAGTTTCTAAGTATTTTGTCGAATTAAAATGAATAAATCAATTTCACGGATAGTTTTCTCAGTACTTTTTTAAATTAAAATAAACGAATCAATCTCACGAATAATTTTCTAAGTATTTTTCGGAATGAAAATAAATAACTTAATCTCACGAGTAATATCCTAAGTATTTTTCCGAATTTAAATCAATAAATCAATCTCACAAATAATTTTCTAAGTATTTTTTTGAATTAAAATAAACGAATCAATCTCACGAATACTTTTCTAAGTATTTTTTCGAATTAAAATAAACGAATCAATCTCACGAATAATTTTCGAAGTAATTTTGCGAATTAAAATAAAGCAATCAATCTCACGAATAATTATCAAAGAATTTTTTTTAATTAAAATAAATAAATCCATCTCACGAATAAATTTCTAAAAGTTTTTCCGAACATAAATAAAAAAATCAATGTGACGAAAACCTTCCAAGTATTTTTTCGAATTAAAATTTTAAAAAATCAACCTCACGAATAATTTTCTAAGTATTTTTCGAATTCAAATAAACGAATCAATCAATCTCACCCATAATTTTCTAAGTATTTTTTAAATTAATATAAATTAATTAATTTTACAAATACTACGTATTTTGCCGAATTGAAATAAAAAAATCAATTTCACGAATAATTTTCTCAGTACTTTTTTTAATTAAAATAAATAAATCAACCTCACGAATAATTTTCCAAGTATTTTTCGGAATGAAAATAAATAACTTAATCTCACGAGTAATATCCTAAGTATTTTTCCGAATTTAAATCAATAAATCAATAAATCAATCTCACGAATAATTTTCTAAGTATTTTTTCGAATTAAAATAAACGAATCAATCTCCCGAATAATTTTCTAACCATTTTTTCGAATTAAAATAAACGAATCAATCTCACGAATAATTTTCTAAGTATTTTTTCGAATTAAAATAAAAAAAGAAATTTTACGAAATTTTTCCAAGTATTTCCTCGTATTTTCCTATATAATTCTTTTTCTAAATAATACGAAACGCTGTCAAATTCTTTTTAATATTTAAATAAAAAATTTTTTGTTTCAACTTCAACTGTAATAAAATATTTTTTCTATTCCTTAAAAATAATACAGAACTTTCAATAATCTTTTTAAATTCAATTAAGAACTCAAGTTCATCTTTAACTCAAATTGACTTTCTATTAAATTATTTTTCTAAATAAATGTACAACTTCTAAATTAGTTCTCATATTTAAAAAGTTAATTTTATTTTTAACTCTGATAAAATCGTTTTGATATTTTTTATATGCATACCCTTTATGGTCTCTCTAATAGTTAAATTAAAACATTATTTGGACTCGAGGAACCCATGAGGGCAATCCAGACGTGGTTCCTTATGAAAACGACATGATAATCTTTAGGGGCCCAACATGAGCTTCCCTCATGGATCCCTCATGGTTGCCACCATGAAAGTCCTCTTGGATCTTTTGCCAGTGCTGGCACCTGTACTGGCATATCTCTCGGATGATAACACTATTTTGTACTGGGCTGTCAGTGTTGGCCCAGCACTGGATATCGCTAGTACCACAGTACTATTCCAACAGGAAATTCACCATGGACGGCAGTACTGCGTCAGTGCTAACTAGTACCGTACTGCTATAATCTAACCATATGACAAAAAAGTTATTTCAAAAATAAATATTATCTTATTGCGACTATTTTGTCTGCAGATATTAATAGTCCTGTTTACAGTGAATACATACATAATATTTTTAAACATTATATTACAAATAAAACTTCTAACGCTACGTGGTATCGAACCTACACAATCTATCCCTAAATCTATCATCTAGCAGTCGGGAGTGCTAGCCACTGCGCTAAACCGAAAAGTTGAAACTCGATGAAAAAGCCATCCTCATTAGCTACAGTTCAGAATTATACGACGTTTTGTAAATGTAAAATACACGGACTGTTAACAGGAATATCAATAAAATAATTATTAAATAAATGATTTCAATCGAACACCATTTTTCTTCGCGTAATATTTTGTTTTTTCACGTTGTAGACTACTTCAAAATTTTTTTAAATAACGGGAAATATAATTTTTTATTAACATTGAAAATTTTTCATAAAAGATGAAACTTAGAATTTTTTCTTTAAAACAAGCAGGAAAAAAGTTTGTTTTCGGAACAGATATATTTCTAGTTTTTTGAAATTTTCGAATGCATGAACCATATTTTAAACTGTATTTTTTTATGTTCTTTTTTTAGGATTTAAAATTTGCGGTGGTAAAAATATTCACCCTTTGGACTTAGAAATCTTAATCGTTGATCCGTGAGGGCAAGCGAGGTGGGCCCTCGCCGTAGACCCTCATGGAACATCCATATGGTGGAAGTTCGAATTTCAGAAAAGAGTCATTCGAATTTTGACAGAAATTCATTGTTTTCAAGTCTGAACTCATGACACCTTAAAATTTGTAGTGTTGAAAAAATATTCACCCTGTGGACTTTGAAATTTGAATCGTTGATCCGTGAGGGAAACCAAGGTGGGTCCCCGGCGGGGACCTCTATGGGACATCTATATTGTGAGAGTTCGAATTTCAGAAAAGTGTTATTCAATTTTTGACAGAAAATCATTATTTCTAAGCCTGGACTCATAAAACCTTGAAATTTGTGGTGTTGTAAAAATATTCATTCTTTGGACTTTGAAATTTCATTCGTTTATCCGTGAGGGCAACCGAGCTGGGCCCTCGTAGAGTTTCCACGCGTGGAATATCATGCGGGCCCCCGCTGGGGGCCCTCATCCTAAAAGGTCTCAGCGGGGCTTTTTCCACACGGATTGAATAAAACTTTTTTTATGTAAACAGAAATAAATAATTTTCTCTTTAACGTCTTCCATATCAGATTTATTAAAAACTTCTAATAATCAAATAAAAGCGCTGAATTAAAACTCTATTTTAATTAAATCTTTATTTTTTTCCAAAAAATTTGATCAAGCTTTTATTGTTATTCGAAAAATAACACACACTTGTACTTTTATTCAAATAAATATTTATTCCATTTGATCAATTTTAGACATTTTTTTTGAACATACAATATTTTACAAAAAGCACATGGAATTCAACAGGATTCTGAACAACTTTTAATTTTAAGAATTGTACCATTTAGATTTATGCCTTGTACTCCTAACATGTAAAAAAAGTTTTTATATAATCTAAAATTCTTGAATTTCAAGTTATTATCATAATGAGAAACATAAATGTCGGGCCAAAATTCTGTATCAGACAAGGCAATAACACGTCTTCAAGTTTTATAAAATCCTCAACTAGCAAAAACAATCGCGAATAATCAACATCTTCCAATAAACATTTGAAGCCTGATTTAGACACAAACTATAATATAAATATCAATGATCAAAATAGAGCAAATTCAACAATAATTGGCAATACACAGAAAGACGTTTTAAATAAAGAAAATTATTTTAACGATTTAAATCCATTTCGACAGCAACAATTTAAATAAAATCAACTGAAACAGGAACATATTATACCGAAAGTAAACATTCAATATTTTTCAAAATTAAAATCAGACTCAGACTTTGACCCATAAACGTCAAACATGAGTAAGCTACCTACAAACCAACAGGTCTCACTCACAGATGCACTAGGGGTCATTGCATTATTCGACGGAACAAATAACGTACCCTCTAGTCATTTAATTCAAAACAGTGTAAGCACCATTAAAAACGTTTTATCAACTGCAGGGAGAACTAGGTAATATTTATCAAGGGGAAAATGAAAAAGTACTCTCGTATGCAACTAGAGTAAAAGAAATCTCTGATAAAATAAGTGGCGCATATAAAGCAAAAAATAAAAATATTTTGAGTGCAGAAGTCAATCAAATAAGAGACAATTTTATAGAAGAATTAGAAAACGACACAGTGGATTGTTTTATTAGAGGATTAAGAACAGAACTTGAAACCAGAATAGGCAAATTATTAACATTTTCAGAAACAGTAACCTGTTCGTTAGAAATAGAAAGATCAATTGCCGCAACAAAAGAACTAAGAATAAGATCAAACTACCACCAACCGGTTGAAATAACAGAAAATAAAATTCAAACTAATAAAGTTAATATTGCTCGCGAAGATATCAGATCATGTCAGTTCTGCGGAAAGATTGGACATATGTCACAAACATGTAGAACTTTTATACAACAGTTATCAAATTCCGACCAACTCCAAAATAGATTTCAAACCAAAAATCAAAGACAATTTTTCCCCACTAATTTTCAAAATCAAACACGATTTTTTTCTAATAATTTTCAAAATCAAAAACAATTTTTTCTTAATCATTTTCAAAAAAGACAATTTTCTCCTAATAATTTTCAAAATCGAAGGCAATTTCAAGAAAACAATAAAAAATCGTTCACAAATAATACTAATAGACCATTTCAAGATAATAACCAAAGGCAATTCGTAAACAATAACCCGCGACAATTTCAAAACTATTCAAGATCAACTGCGAATAATTATCAGCGATCACCAATATCATATAATAATCAAGGATAATATTCAAATGGTAACAGAAATCAATTTAAAAATATTTGGTTTAATTCGAGACCACAAGATCTAGATCAGAGTCCTCAATGGAATGAAAGAAGCCCAAATACCTACCTGCCAAACTCTAACCATCCTCAACAAAATAATACACAAAACGGAATTATTATTCGCAACTACTGCAACAAGACAGGCTATGCTATAAGCGAATGTTTTAAAAGAATGAATAATAACAATTTTCAACAAATCCCATAGCCACAACAACAAGAACAACGAGCAATGCGATACCGGTCCAAATTTAATAAAAGAAAATGTAATCAAATCAAATGTAATAATAGCAAACACACGTCCTAATCCAGTGGAAATTCCAGTCTCTACACTATAACTTTTAGATATTGATGAAATTAAAATACCGGAATATATTTCGCAAACTTCAAATAAAAAACAAGCTCAAAATTTAGAGTCACAAGCATTTGAACATAAATTTAACTATTTTGGCACTCAATATAATCAAGAAGATCAATGTCATCAAATTTTTAATATTAGCGAAGAAAGTAAACTTGATACTATAAAGAAATTATTACGTTTAGAGAATTTAAATCAAGAAGAATACATTCATGTTGAAAAACTTATGAACAATAATGAAGACATTTTCCAAATACCAGAGGAACCTCTTGAAGTTACTAACGTACTTAAACACAACATTCCTACAAGAGTAAGTCAACCCACATTTATGCGACAATACAGACTTCCCCAAGTACAAAGAGAAGAAATAACTACACAGGTCAATGAAATAATAAAGAATAATAGTGTAAAGCCATCTCAATCCCCTTACAATTCAACGGCTTTTCTTGTACTTAAAAAAATCAGATTCTTATGGAAATCGAAAATGGCGAATGGTTCTAGATTATCGAAAATTAAACGAACAAACTACAGGAGATTGGTACCCTCTCCCTAATATCACACATATATTAGATCAATTAGGAGAAGCACAATATTTTTCGGTTTTCGACCTGGCCAGTGGTTTTCATCAAATCAAAATGAGTCCGGAAGACTCACACAAAACTTCCTTTTCAACACCCTACGGACACTATGAGTTTGACCGCATGCCCTTGGGTTTAAAGAATGCTCCTGCAACTTTCCAACATTTAAAGGATCTCGTTTTAAACGGCCTTGAAGGAATCAAATTATTTGTATATTTGGACGTCATAGTCTTATATGCGAATACCATTGAAGAGCACGAAGAAAAATGTACAAAACTGACAAATAGATTAAGAGAAGCAAATTTAAAACTCCAGCTAGATAAATGTGAATTTTTTAAATGTGAACTTGCAGGATAAGAAGATGTAGAATTTAAATGGACAGAAACTCAGAAAAAAGCATTTGATACACTAAAAGATAAATTGTGCGAAGAGCCTTTATTACAAAAACCTGATTTCACTAAACCCTTCATTTTAAAAACTGATTCTTCTGGTTATGCAGTCGCAGGTATTTTATCTCAAGGCAAGATTGGCAAAGATAAGCCAATAGCATACGCATCACGATCTTTAAGCGACAGCAAACGAAAATTTGATACCTACGAGATAAAAACTTTAGTAATTGTATTTTCCGTAACCCATTTCCGACCCTATTTATATGGAAGAAAATTCTCCTTATTAACCGATCATAAGACATTAGTGTGGTTCCAAAATTGCAAAGATTCTTGTTATCGCGTAACAAGGTGGAAATTAAAATTAGCAGAGTACGATTTTGACGTAATCTACAAGGCTGGTAAGATGAATGTGAATGTCGACCGACGCTTTATCCAGAAATCCGACAGACAATATCAAAAAAATTAATGACACTGAAGTATTAATTACAAATCATATATATTTAAGAAATCCTGAACAATTATTAAATCAAGAAATACGAAATACTGAAGAATTATAAAATCAAGAAATACGAAATCCTAAAGAAATATTAAATCAAGAAATAATGAAGAATTATTAAATCAAGAAATACGAAATACTAAAAAATTATTAAATTAAAAAATACGAAATACTGAAGAATGATTAAATCAAGAAAAACGAAATCCTCAAGAATTATTATATCAGGAAATACGAAATCCTAAAGAATTATTAAATCAAGAAATACGAAATCCTAAAGAATCATTAAATCAAGAACTACGAGATCATAAAGAATTACTAAATCAAGAAATACGAAATCATGAAGAATTATTAAATGAAGAAATGCGAAATCCTGAAGAATTATTAAACCAAGAAATACGAAATCGACATAAAATATTAAATCAAAAAGACATAAAGAGCGAAATTACTGAAACTAAAATAAATTCTACTAACTTTGAACCAACTATATGTGAAAGCACAATTTAAAGTTTTACAAACGTTAATTGTGGAAAAAAAATCAATCCTACAACAGGAAGATCCCAAAATCCAAGCTTTAAGACAAATAAGAAAAAATCAAAGCAAATATCAATGAAAAATAATTATGATCCTGCCTATGAGCATCTATTTAACAATTTTAAAATACGAATTCAAAATCCAAATGTACAACTATTGAAGAAAATGAGTTCAGTAATCACAAAAGAAGAATCACATTGGAATGCTATGTTAACAAGAGGCAAATCAAGAAAACAAAATCCAGAAGTATACGAAAATTATGAAGTAGAAAATAAATACATTTCAGAAAATCTGCAGGAAGAAAAATCAAAAGAACAATAAGAAAATACATATTTAGGAATTAAAAAGCGAGGTAGACCACGCAAGGCTATGCTCAATAATCATGTCCTCCAGGCCTGTGCAGAGAGGGGAGCTCGACTCAAACACCGCATGTTTTAGCCATGACAATCGTCATAACTGCACGAAAAGCGATTTGGGACCATAACCCCACCACCAATCTCCACTCGTTGCCCGAAAGGCTTCGTGGTTGTTCGTGGAGCATTTCACGTAAAGCACATTGCAGAATTCAATACCGCAGATAAGTTTTGAAGTGGGTGCTTTAGGGCGACTAATTTGAAATGCAATATTTTTATTTTAATGCTGTAAAATACAACTGGAACGAAAGAGAAATGTTTACTGACATCCTGAGCTTGAAAAATTATATCTTTTTTCGACAGGAATATGATTTTATCAATATTGCAACAATTTCAAAATATGAACAGTTGATATATGATTACATTTTACTTTACAATAATACATAGAGGAAATGTATAAGCGCCATAACTTTCAATAGGTATGTTGCAAGATCCTGATTTCAAATAATTTTGACAATTTGTTAGTAAAGTGTAAGCTAATGTTTAAAAAATGTTGAAATCATTGCCCTTCAATATTTATAAAAGTTTATACATTGAATGTGAATTTATTGCAATACAATAACATAGTTAAAAGCATGCAATTGTCTCTTTTATTTCTAATTATAGGGGAATTAAATAGTTCAGTAGAAGATAGCTTAAAATTCTCTATGGAAATAAAGTTGTAATTTTCCATGAAACTATTGGCTTCGAAAATGTATTTCCAACTTTCTTCAAGCAAAATATGATGCACTTTCCCTATTTGTAAGAATGATGTGTTCTTTACTGCTAATATTGACGTGTGCAAATGACAAGGTTCCATCTCGGCAAAACCAAATAAAAAGGTTCCCTACTTCAGAGGGCGTTGGTGTTCCCAATACTATTTATATAGGATTTTTAAGCTTCCATGTTTCACCACCCGAGATGGTACCTTTTTATTTTGTCCTACCGAGATGGCACCATGTCATTTGGGCACGTCGATATATTAATTAATTAAATTCCAAATTACTTTATTTTATTTTAAATTCAGTAGCCCTAAGACACCTTCCGAGATACTATGTTTCTACAGCACTGGTTACATCCCATCCATGTCAGAAACCGACCACCGCCGAAGCTGAGTAGAGAGACTGGTGGTAGAACTCAAACATCTATGGATTGAGTCGAACTCCCCTCTCTGGACAGGCCTGATGTAACCCCTACTCCTACAGCTAAAAAGAGAGGTAGACCTAGAAAAGAAAATATAACAAATCCTCAAACAATAGAAGACTCAGATTCTGATCCCGAATATATCAATTATTTAAAAAATAAAATTACAACAAATAAAATAAGAAAATCTAATAAAGAAGAAATACCAGAATCAAGCGAAGATGAAGATAATAATTAAGAAAAATATTAAGTGGAAGATGCAGAAGAAGGATATCGAGAAGACAATGTAGATGAAGAAAATCTTGAAGATAGTTACGAAGAAGTAAACCATGATTTCAGTTATGAAAATGATAATTCTACTGATGATAAATTCAACAACAAAATTTTTAATAATAATACTCCTCATAATGATAATGATGATAAAATCAATGATACTGACAAGGAACACAATGTTGATAATAACGAAGAAAATGAAAATAAAGAACTTCAAGATGATCTTGAATATCCAAAGGCAATAGATTCAGTACGTAATCGCCCACCCCCACAACTACCCTCAATTGTAATCCCAGTAACCATCCCATTTTATTCAAACAAAAATATTGTAGAATGTCGTGACAAAACGTGTACGAGGAAAGATAATTACGTATATTCTACAACTACAGAAGGAGAACCTCGCGACTTTGGGTCCAGCATCCTTGAAAAACGCCAAAAATTGCCAAAATTTACTGAACTTCAAAAAGGACTCGCGAAAGAAATTCGGAAAGGTAAGTAATTTAATATTGCACTACCGATTGAAGGAGAAATTAAAGATAATCTTACAGAAAGAATGAAAAATATAGAACTAAGTATATTCTCATTACATAATTTAGTAGAAAAATTAAAACTAACATTATTTAGTATAACAAAAACACCATTTGTAAATAAAATACCATGCTAATTATGCTAACAATGCCAATTAAAAAAATTAGTTCGCATAAAAACGAAAAGTCCGATGGTGATTACTGATGCGCCCGGTACAGCATTTGAAAAAATTTCTATGGACATAGTTGGTCCACTTCCTAAAACAACATCTAGCAATATAAACATTTTGACCATCCAGGATAATTTTACAAAATATTCATTAGATGGAGCCCTTTCAAACCAACAAGCTAGTACTATAGCCGACGCATTTATTAACAGATTTCTTGCATTTATGGTTCGCCAAAAGGAGTATTAACAGACCAAGGAAAAAACTTGTTAAGTAATTTTTTAAGAAGATTAGTAAAACAATTCAGAATTAGACATTTTGACCATCCAGGATAATTTTACAAAATATTCATTAGATGGATAATATAACCGTACATACATACATAAATTTCTAAATAATACTTATTTGATTTACTTCTATTTATTAGGAAGGCTGATCATAAACTTCATTTCTGTAATAAAGGAAAGTATATTCGACTAAGGGTAAAAATATCTTCTTTTTATTAATATTATTAGAATTCCTATTAATGTGGATCATCTATGAGATAAGTCTTTTTCTATAGCTGGATTCACGATCGATAATTTTTACATTATCCCAATCAAAAGAATGATTAAAATTATATTGGTGTTTATATACAACCAACTCGGCTTTATTCCTATTCTTATGTTCATTTATTCGAGTTCTTAGAGATCTTTTTGTCTCACCCACATATGATGCAGGGCATTGTTTACAAGAAAATATATAAACTAAATTCGTTTCATCCCATTTTTTAGAAATATCCTGACCTAATTTTATTACAGAACTTAAACTTTTATTAATTATAGAAATCGTAGCAATATTATAACTATTTAATACTTTAGATAATTTTGTAAAGTTATTGGAAAATGGAAGACAAGTCTTAAGTTGATCTAAATATGGACGAATCTGATTATTGTTTACAACTTTTTTGACAGAGTGATATTTAATTTTATGCACGCGGACTATTATGTTTTTATTGATGAAAAAAATTGGATAATCATTGTTGATTAGTAAATGTTTAACTATTTTTAAATTGATGAAGTGAAAATTTTTTTCCGATAATAATATTTCTCTGTCAACAATATTGTACACAATATTTTTTTTTTTGTTGGATAGGATGATTTAAACAAAAATTAATTAGTCTAGCGGATGACATTGGCTTTTGGAACCAATTAGTAACAATATCATTGTTATTTCTAATCAGTGTCATATCTAAGAAATTGATATACTTATTTTTTCTCATTCATAATTGAATCGTAAACTTTTGTAGTAAGAGTTAAAAGTTTTGAAGACTAAATCAATATGTTTTTCTTTAATGCATAGTATTATGTCGTCGACGTATCTATAGTATAAAAGAGGAATACAATCATAAATATTTTTCAAATTTCTTAAACATGTTTCCAAATCATCCATTACAATGTTCGCAAATAACAGTGAAATTAGGGAATCCATTGGCGTACCATCAATTTGTTTATAAATATTATTATTAAAAATGAAAAACGTATTTTCAAAAAGTAATTTCGTACAATTTATAATATCGTTGAATGGAATATTACATTGACTATGAATAAATTCAACTTTCTTTTCTAAACTTTCTAATACCAGGTTGCAAGGGATATTTGTTAATAACGAACTGACATCAAGAGAAAGATGAACATGATCATCATCTATATTTATATCATTAAGTTATTCTTTTAATTCAAAACTGTTGTTAATATGTGAGCACGGAATTTCAATGCCATTTTTTAATTCTTCATAAAATATTTTTGTCAAAAAATGTGTTGGACTATTAACAAGAGAAATAATGGGTCGCAAAGGAACATCTGGTTTATGGATTTTTGGTAAACCATTACATTTAGTTAAAACTGTGCCAGTTAAAGTAAGTTCATTATTGTGGTGTTTATATTTTAATAAATTGTTGTCATTAAGATTTTTAAAAATTTTAAAAGTGTTTGCCTGTAGTTTTTTCAAAGGGTTGTTTTTGACCAGAATGTAAGTAGATGTATCAGAAAGTAAATTGGACATTTTTAAGTTATAAGTAGATTTCTGTAAAGAAACAGTGAGATTGCCTTTGTCTGAATTTGTAAAAAAGATATCGGAATTATTTTTCAAAAAGGTTTTTGTCTTGTAAAGTTTTTTTTAGAAATTTCTCTATCTTCTTTGAATATATGAATGTCTCTCTTCAACGAGTTATTAATATTAATAATTACTTTATTTCTGATTTCATTTTTAAGATTACAACGTAGATCGGATGATTGAAGATCTGATTCTACATTTTTGATGGTATCAATGACATTTTGCTTTGTACATTTTGAAACAAAGTTATAATTAGGTCTCAAGGAGACAATATCAATACGCAACTAAATTGTGAGTTTTTTTGACTCCTTTGCCTTCTCCAATCGAAACTTCTTCTCCAATTAAGTTATGGAAGGCGAATTTATTAATTATTCAATCAACATAATTGTATTTCCTTTCTCTTTCATTGACTAATTTCTTCCAGATATGGAAGTTCTATTCCTTTGAAAACATATATTCGTTAATATTAATCGTATCTGTATTTCTTTTCTAGGAACCAGCCGTCGAGATGCAACATGCCTTGGCATTCAATAATTACTATACTATTAACATTATTCATCAAGCACGCCATGCAAACAGCAAATTCGTTATATATCAATAAATAATAGAGAAAAAATGAATTTATTTCAAATAATTGAGAAAAATTAAATTTCTTTCAAATCACAATTATTTCCTAATATATTTAAAAAATTAAAACAATATTCTAAATTAAATGTTTTTTAATGACTGGTTATTTTGGAATATTTCCATATTGCAATAAAAAGTTCTGAACGGAAATTATGTTTTTTGTCTAGTCTTAATGAAAAAAAATGCAGATAACTTTCGAAAACATACAGAAAGTAACTTTTTCTTAAAGTATTAATTAAACTCTTGGACATTAAATGTTATTTTTACAACTATATATTTAATATTTTGTTTGCACAAGTAAAAAAATGTTCCCTACATATCAGACGTCAGATTAGAAGATTCATTATTTATTAGCATAAACGCAATAATGAAAAAACTGTCTTAGAGGTCGCACAAATTAAAATCAAATACTCATGAAAGAAGAAACCTTGTTATAAATTTTCTACAAGCGAAATTTTATAAATTAAATAAATAGACTAGAATTTTGTGTTGCGAACGTAGAATACAGTTAATATACCCACGATGTCCTGCGAGTATGTGTCTGAATTGCATAGAAGAACACGTAGACCAAAATGTGCGTGTTTTGCTTGGATATGAAATAGAAGAACGAACAAATTTGTGTATAACTATAATTTGAAACATGTCCTCAAACAACAAAGGATCACTGAACGATTCATATGAGAAAAAATTTAAATTATGTACCTTGAAACACAACAGTATAAAAGAGAAATTTACAAATTCCGCATTAAATTAGGTCCATATCTAGTAAAAATAAACGAACAAAAAGTACAAAATAAAAAGTGCAAAATAGGTTTAAAATCAAGATAGAACAATTATAAGAACAATTGCAAGCAAAATCAGTCCCTAAAACACATAAATTTATTTTGAAAAACAATCTAATAAATAAATATATATACACAAGTTTCTAATAGTCTAAAATTTTAACATACTCATAAACAATTTATATAAACTACAGTACTTGTGAATATACATTTTTCGTTACTCTTCTAATTGTACTTACAAATAATTTATGTTTATCTCATAGTCAATTTATCTAACTAATTAATTTTATCTTGTAATATTAAATTAATTTTTGGAAGTCTATGTATGTTTCAGCAAAATGGAACCAGCAAATGCAAGGATAAACCCCAGCAAATCTGACAGCCCGGTACAGACACTCAGCGAAATTAGTATAAAATATAATTTTTCAAAACCAAATTATGAAGTAACTGAGTTGAATCCAGAAACACCATCTCAAGTATTCATAGTGAAGTGTCAAACTAAGAAATTTGAAGAAAAATATGTTAAAACTGGCGAAGCCAACGTTTCAAAGAAAGCAGCAAATCATAACGCTGCCCGAGAAATTTTTATATCATTATCCGATACTTATAAATTTAGCGAGGATCAATTGCCACCGAACAATAATATTCAAAATATACAAGAAATGTACTTCGACAAAGTAAAAGTGTATAAATGGACATCCACATGCGAGCGATGTTATGAAAGAGGACATCATGCGATCAATTGTACACGTCCTATCAGAAATGTTAACTATGAAAATAACTAAAAAACTTGATGTTAAAAATAATTTCCAAATCGCACAAATACATTTTTTCACAATCAAACAACCATAGAAATAACTTATATATACCATTTTAACCGGCGGAAATGTATTGTTCGCAAAAGCTTTATCCGATTTTACGATCGTGCATTATAATAGAGCAGGAGGATCAGGCCGAAGGACTTGCAGTTTTATCACGTCTATTCTATGTAAACCGAAAAACCTTCTTGCTCCCAAGAAAATATATTTCTTACAATAAGTCATAGTCGAGAACGTAGACACCTAACCCAAAAGTAACTTCAATTGACTCAAATTTTTTCTGTCTATACGAAAATTTCTTCAATTTAAAGTGAATTGAAAAGTTTGAGTATTTTTCATTTCATTCAAAATACTCAAACTTAAGTTGGGGGGTGTTACTCACTGTGACCGTTATATATACATAATATTTACTTATTTATCATAATAATCAAATTTCAATACCAATTATATAAAATATACAGAACCTATAATTTATCGTTACTATAAAAGTATTCTTCGAATACTTATACTTATACTTATATGTTAAACGACTTGAATTAGTAAATAAATTGAAAGTTGTAAATGATTCGGCTGAGACAGGCGTTAAGCTTATGTAAGAGTATAATAAATTATTCACGAAAAACGAACAACAGAAACAGTATGTGCTTCAGATTGTGAGTGTTTATCTCCGAAAGTTTCCAGGTTATAAAAAAGAGTCTTTGTGTATGAGGCAAGATTTGTTGTAAAAAAACGCATTTTTCTCGAAAACGGTCAGTCATACAAGAAAAAGTTGTGGAAAAAATACGTGCACTTTTAATAGATCTACAACTTTTGTATCAACCTTCTTTGCAAATAATTAATATTTTGCAAAATGAACAAATAAAATTGATTTTTTGTATGGTATTGTGATTTTCGAGGGCCGAGGCGCATCCTTTTCCTTAGTCCGATTAAGCTCAAATTTTGCACGAATTATTTTTACATAAAATGGAACCAAAATTTGGTGTTGCGTGAAGAAAATTCAAACTTTGAAAATAAGAGCCACCCTATCAAGATGCAAGCCTAAGGGCCAGCACTTGAATGTTTTCAAGGGATTTAATTGATTTGGAATCTAGTACAAAAATTAGTTCGGGCTTATAAATAACCGAAAAGGAACTGTTCTCATTTTATTTGCAAAATAAAATAGGAAAATAGTTAATCAGTTATTATGGCCATCCAAAATTAATATGATCCACTTGAAATACAGGGAGTCTAGACAAGCCTAACGGCCAGTCGAAAGCTCACCAAAGGTTCAAGATGCAAGCCTAAGGACCAGTACTTAAATGTTTTCAAGTGATTGATTTGATTTTGATGTTAGAGGAAAAATTAGTTCGGGTTTATAAATAACCGAAAGGAAACTTTTCTCATTTCATTTGAAAAATAAAATTGGAAAATATTTCATCAGTTATTTATGCCATCCAAAATGAATATCTTCCACTTTAAATACAGGGAGACTCCACAAGCCTAACGGCTAGTCGAAAGCTCCCTAAAGGTTTAAGATGCAAACCTAAGGGCCAGAACTTGAATATTTTCAAGGGATTTAATTAATTTTGTAATGAATGTAAACTAATTCAATTCCAATCCAGGACTAAAGGAGTGTTCTTGATTCGTATTTATTTGGTGATACTCGGGAAAAACTCTATAGTAAGAATAATTTGGTTAAATTAAAATAATTAATAGGAAATGCAAGGAGAATAGGCAAGCCTAACGGCCAGTCAAAATCTCCCCTAAGATCCAGGTTGCAAGCCTATGGGCCAGCCACTGGATGATTTCCGATTAACAATTTCAATTTGAGAAACAAAGAATTAAATTGGGCTAGTACTATTATTCAACTAAAGGTGTTACTGATTCGACGTATATTTCATTGAATAAAAAGTACCCCAGAGTAACGCCGCACGGATGCCTCTTTTCGCTGCAGATTTAAAGGCTGCGCCCAAAAGGCAGACCTCTATCGGAATTAGTACCCTGTCCTTTGAGATAATCTCTGTCCTGATCCCTTTGAGGCACCCAAGCGTTCACGGAATCTTGGGACGAATTGCCATAGAGTCTCTGCGACTGTAGAGTCAAAAACAAAGGTATCCTATAAAACTTACCGTTAAGCTGTTCTTGGTATGAATGGCCCGAAACAATGGCAGATTCGGGGATGAAAAAAAAGGTTTAAAACTAGGGGCGGAAGACAGGTTAAAACCCGCGAAGAGCAGATTCAACAGCAGTTAATAGCGGAAAACTTTCTAGCGGAGAAGTTAATTACGAGGGTGGATTGATAAGTTTCCGGCCTGACCAAGAAAAACAACGTTTTTAAGAATTTTTTTTTTTATTTCTCAACATAATCTCCTCCAAGGCTG
>NC_046662.1:114281677-114301996 GCF_010883055.1 Belonocnema kinseyi | reverse complement strand
AAGCTATCTAAGGATGGTACTATAGAACGCCACCTCAAGGTAGGCCTAGTGGCGCCATCTCTTGGTCAGGCCGGAAACTTATCAATCCACCCTCGTATGCATCAAATTAAAGAGGTAGTACAACCGTCAGGGGAAGTAGTTAGCGTACCTATAAATATCCGATTTGTTAACCTTCCACCAGAAAGGGAACAAAACATCTTCACGGAAATCGAAGGTCTCCAAGAGCTTGATTGTGTCTTCAATACCCTTCTTAACAACGCCCAACAAGAGTTGGATCGGAAAAGATTTCAGAGTAGTAACCTAGAGTCAAAGACAGAGTTAACCAAGGTTTCCTCCGATGAGGAAGTAGAAATTATCACGGATATTCCTGTACTCCGAGGTCCCTCCGATAACAAAGTAGACATCGGGGAGGAAATCTGGAAAGAAATCGCCGAAAGGGAAAGGAACGACTACTCCAAACCTTTGTCAGGCTTAGATTAGGAGAACAATCAGACTCGCGAGTTCCCATTTTCGTTGCACGATAAAGATGCGAGGAGAGAGATAATAACGAAAGATTGCGGATTTCAAGAAGAATGACCTTGCAACTTTAATCTTTTATCAACCAAATGTTTGGAAAGCGAAAGTTGCGCGACGATCTTACTAAAATGCATGACGTACCCAGCGAGGGCTTATAAACGTCCTGCGTGCAAAAGGTCACATAAGAGTTTTCTAAAGATACCCTCTATGCATTGCGATCAGATTGTGTCTTTTCTTTTTAGGAACCTTCAACTTTTACATAACGTACTTTCGACTGTATTTTTGATCCACACCACTTACACTCGGTAGGAGGTAAGGTCCGGTGGTTCTCTATTTAAAAGATAAAACCCAAGCTCGCTCTCCATATTTGCCGAATATATTTTAAACTTTTAAATTTTGAGTTAAAATACTGGAGCTCCAACAATGGACATGAGAACGGGAATGGCATCTGCATTGGAGGGGAAGACCCTGCAGCAATATACCTTCCATATCCCTACTTTTGACGGCAGAAAGCCTCCTCTAAAGAATTTTATTCAGGATGTGGCAAACGGCTGAGTCTACGTGAATGAAACCTCCGAAACCTCCTTTGTAAAAATATTCCTTAGCAAGCTGAAAGGGATTGCTAGAGAAAGCATGCCTTAGCGACTATTATGATTGTACCTTAGGATGACTTAGTGGAGCAAAGCATTCTTTAGACGAGAAATACACGTCGTCAACGGATAATACAACAATGATGATGAAAACGGTAACCGACTGCGCTTTAGATGCCTACATCCGAGGACTACCCGATGACATGTCTACCTTCGTAGATACTAGCAATCCTAAAGATTTGCATGAGGCCTACGAGCACGCGTTGCATGTTTAGGAGAGGCAACGATATGCCGACAAAGCGAAGGTAAATTTGGTCTCCACGTACCATTTATCGCGACAGAAGGAAACCCATCGAGAACGTATGAGGTCACCTATCCCCTACTCAAGATAAATGGATAAGAATCAAAAGCAAAGGCGAACGGAGAGAATGAATAGTGCGACAAACGCCCCGTATGGCAGCCCAACTATACCAATTCAATACCTCTTCTACACCTCCACGCTTCCAACCTATAACCCTCCATATCGACCTGCTTACCCGTTTCAAAATCCATGCCATCCAGGCTACGGTTACCCCTATTTAGTTCTATAAGGCTGCACGATCCTAAGCGGGCTGTAGTACCTGTTTAGGCATTCTGATCCCTGGGCTAGTTGAAGCGTTATTAGGAATTTTTGACTCAGGATTAGTTTTGCAGGAACAACTTGGTTCTTGGTAATGTGATGGTGATGCCCCTTTCTCAGGTATAGGTAGTGTTATACCCGAAAGGATAGTGGTGTTCTTGTTATCAGCAAAAGTGTTCGGCGCTGCCGTTCTGTCCGAGCCCTACATACGTACCGTGAATCAACAGCGACTGTTTCGTTTTACTTTGTTATTGTACACTTAGGTCGTATAGTTGTTGCTCAATCTGATCCAGAGCCTGGTCATTTGCTTTGTAGCTTGTGAACTTGGGTACGTCAGAATATTTTCTCTGGTAAGTTTCGTGTCTCGCGGGTAAGTTCTGCAATTTTATTGATATGATTGAGGGGTTCAGGTGAACTAAAGACTCGTACCCGGCAATGGTTTCACCCTTAGTTGGTCCTAGCCCCTGGATGGTGAGTTGTGAAGTCCTCATCTTGCATTCTGAAGCTATTTGGATTAGACCAATCCCTTTCAAGGTAATTCGCTCATCGGGTCTAGCAGGGCAGATTAGATCGGCCGTTAGACGCCCTTGTGTTGAGTAGATTCAGTCATTGAGTGATAGGAGAGCCTTCCAATAGTGTTGTTAATTATAAGACACCATGATGTTGCATAGTGCAAACGCTGACAATTTCGGATTAAGTAGTAGTTCAGATTCGCAGGACGGAAATCCCGCAGTTTCGTACACCGGCAAGGTGCTAGGAGATATCATGCATTTAGGTGATTTTTGGCATTGTCCGAGTTCCGCATCAGTCATGAGCAGATAGGTTCGCTCCGTCTCTTCGATGGAAATGTATAAAAAATCAGAGCGTATATAAGCTTTCCCTGTTCCGTTTCTCACAACAAACTGTTAAACAGGAACGGAATGTATCCGGTAGACTGTGAACTCGGTCTTCTCTAGTAGGGGTATATTTAACAGGACTTGCAGCTTTCCTTTTCGGAAAATGATGGTAACTACGGAGACCCTGGCCAGTTCGTCTACACTTACTTCGGGTCTAGGTACAGGAAACACAGCTTTCGGAGCATGATCTTGTATGTCTCTGAAAATAGGTTGGATCTGTGCTGACGTTTATAATGATGGGTGTAGATGTCGCTTGAGCGTCATGTGAATGGCATCGAGAGATTGATCAGCTGATCGCAGATATTCATCCAGTCCAATTTCGATACCGTGCAGTAATTTGGTTAATGCGTAAGTATAATTCAATGTTGTGAGGGATGTAGAAATGGCATTGATAGATCTAATAGCACGGACAAGTTACGCCTTCAGTTGTAGTTGCTGCGTTCGGTGTCCTTCCGCCACTTGATGGATTTCTTCTAATTGAGACCTTATGGGATGCATCTACTGTACCAAGAGGTGCGATAAATTGGCCTGAGCTATGTTAAGATTATTTATTTCAGAGTTCATTGCCTGTCCGTCATCGTATGTTAGAAGTCCAGTCACCTGTCCGGCGATGTTCCCTAAGAAGCCTAGCAGGGGAGTTGTCCTTCGTGTCCTCATTCGTTTCAGCAGTTGGGTTGGAAACTTTCGCTTGGTATTTGTATCCACCTCCTCCATTTTTCGTTCGATTGTCCTCTAGAGTCGTTCAGCAGCATCAATTTTTATTTGTATGTTGTATTCGTTTATTATTTTTTGGCAAGTGTATTCGTAAGTTGGTCCACAGTGCTTACGTAAGTCCTTAAATTTTGATTTAGTCGTGGTGAATAATTCTTGCATTTGATTCATACATAGGAAGGCGTTGATTCTCCATATTGTGGTTGTCCTTTTCATCGATTCAAGGTACTTATAATATATCCCGGTGCTTAATGCAAATGGAAGGTCGCGCTAGAATTCACTGGTTTTGTCGCAGCTCATGTAGGATCATGGACCAAGGATTAGTGCAATTTTCCACAAGAAAGTCGCATACAATTTTCTTTTATTTTTCCAATAAAAATAGGTGCGCATTGTTTAGTATTTATGTGAAGGTTTTCTTAACACTAGGTTACTAAGAGGTTATCCGCGTACTTTGTGAATCTTGTAGCACCGTCGGCTTCTAAAATTACATTGTGTTCTTCTTGTTTCCTCTAGCTCTCTGGCAGCTGTTTTGGGATTCTTACCTTTCTTATCACGTAAGGTGGATTGGGCTTCATCTCCTCCACCGACCTTGTTGGGTTTACTTGAAGGGGCCGAATGTTTTGGGGCGTTTTGTTCTGGGGCATTACTAGTGTGGACCGGCGTGGAGGCGGAATCATCAGAATCGGTGAAATCATCAGTCTTCGTTGACACTTCCGCCTCGTCAAGTCCGCTGGGGCTTCCAGATAAGGCCTCTACTCCCCTGTGCAACTTTCCCTTCATGTCCTCGAAGGTATATTGGTAGTCCCTAAGTCTTGGGCGCCAACGAATACGAATACTGTAAAGTTTCTTCTTTTTTATATACTATCTATATCTTTTTTATTACTATCATCAGTGGCGCATTGTAGGGAGATTGCGAAGGGCAGATAATACCGCCCTTCACTTGGTTTTAAATTTGAAGGTCGATTTGCTCGAGTGCATCTTGGGGATGGCAATATAGCTTTCTCGATATCACTACATCATCCACCATCGGGATTCGATATTGGATTTTGTTTTTGATTTTTAGAATTTTTCCGGGAAATGGAAGACATCAGCGAAATCATTCACCCAACCTTTCACGAGTCCTCTCTCCTCATCATTAAGATAAGCGGTGTATAGAACTTCAGTACAACGTTCACTGCGGGGCTTATTTGCGTCTAGAATTTCGTTACCTGGAAAATACCTGACATCTGAATTGCATGAATCTTCCCCAGAAAACTCGCAGTATTCCAACAGTATTCCAAAGGAATTATCTCCTGTGCTGGTAGAGTCATCTTAATTTCCTTTTTGTGGCATTATTAGCGTACGCATAGTAAGTGCCATTAGTGTTCTTCACTACCCCTTCACCTATGTATATACCTTCTGGTGTATCGACTTTGGGGTATTTCCACTGGTTGTTTTGTCCGCGCTCCTATCTTTAGGATTCGATTGAAGGGTTTAATTTCCTTCTTTAAGTGCCTTTTAATTTCTATAGATTCGAGGTCAACAAATGATATAGGTTTTATGTGATCAGATATCACAACAAGGATGTTGTGTCGAAACGATATTTGCGCTTGTTCTTCTCTCAGGTATGGGCGGCCTATAATGCCGTCAGCCGAAATAGGAAAGGTGTCTTCTACTACGTGGAACTCTAGTGGCTTGCCGAGTATGGTAAGTTGCACCGTGCCAAGCGTTTCGACTGAATTAGTCGTGATACCGGAAATTCTAATAAGATCATCTTCTACGATTAACATATCTTGTAAAGCTCGAATTTTCATTAGGTCAACATCGGACCCTGGGTCTACGAAAAAATGAGTTTTTGAAGGTTAAGCCCTCAAGGTACTCAACGATATACCCAATGCCAACGCAGTTTCAGAACGATTAGAAAGATCACAGTCCATCAACAGTGTAGTGTGAGGTGATCAGTGATATAAGGAAATGAATATCCAAAAAATTGTAGAATGAGAATGGGTTATGTCAAGCGTTCTGCCTCCTCAATTGTAAGAGAAAGAATATATAAGCATATTACATTATTGAACACTGAAATTGAGCTGCCATGTAGACTAAAATTTAAGGCTAATCTATGGTAGGGTAAGTCTAAAGACTTACAGGGACCGATAAATATGCTTAAAAGAAATACGACGCATGATCCTCTTTTTGGGAGTGAGATTTTGAAGGCGCCAAGTACTATTTGCTCACTCTCACAGGAACCAGGGAGGGCCGCCCATGAACTCACCCGCCATCACGCGATTAGTATATCCTCGAATTTGGGTGTTTTAGTCCTAATGCGTGATAGGCTGGAGGAAGGGGAATTCTGTTCGATGGTAAAGCCTAGGAAGATTTTGTCTCCATGAAATTTTTAATTCACTGCCACAATAATAATTAGGTCTATCTTCTTTCAACAAAACTCCCCATCCCATAAGAATTACTATCAATCGCCTTTCTTCTATAGATCCACAACCAGGCGCCTGGCGAATATTTTCAGGCGTGTCATGTCCGCATAATTTGAGACACCCATGAGTCAACCAGACTCCAAGGGTCCCAAAACTTGCGATATCGCCTCGTTCAAATATTATAATCTTTAGCAACTTCAACATCATTTATACTTTTCCTAAGATAGTTTACAAATTATGGTCGACCAATCCCCCTTCTCAGTGCATGTATTCGTCATCTCTAGATTCGAAAAAACCTGAATTTGAGCAATTAATCATTTTATCTGCACCACTCTCGAAAAAGTAAGGATCCTGTGCCGAGATAATTACGACTCATTTTCACCATGTATAGTTTAAACTAAGGGTAAATGAACATCGATAGTCTCGGAAAATGGTAAAAATCGGAGCAGTTGTTCAAAATTCCAGGTCGGGTTTGTTACGGTCGACTTTGTGGGGGTGCGCAATTCAAACTTTTCATTGCTCACTATCACAGCACCCACGCGTTACACATATACTGCACCGTGATAAAGATTACGATTCTAGATTCAGATTTTCAAAATTAAAAATTGCGGATCCAATATGGCGAACAAATTTTGGGAAAAGTGATTCAATCTTTTTAAAACTCGGTATACTTACGTTTTTGAGGTCGCTGATTATGATTCTTAATTCAAATTTTCGAAATTCAAAATGGCGGATTAAATATGGCGGACAAATTTTGGGAAGTCATTCATTCTTTTTAAAACTCTGTATACTTACGTTTTTGAGGTCGCTGATTACGATGCTCAATTCAGATTTTCGTAATTCAAAACGGCGGATCCAATGTGGATGACACATTTTGGGAAGTCATTCAATCTTTTTAAAACTCGGTATACTTACGTTGTCGAGGTCGCTGATTACGATAGTAAATTCAAATTTTTGAAATTCGAAATAGCGGATCCAATTTGGTGGACAAATTTTGGCATTCATTGTTTTTTGAGGTCGTAGAACACGAAAATAAATCAAGAATCGACCATTTAAATATATTATTCCATATAATTGACTGTTTTCCGAGACGTTAATTTGATTTTCCACAATGTTTGTCGTAGTCCTTATGTCTCATTAAATTATTGAATACATGAAAATTACTGACAGAATACACAATACACTAGATGTATACTCTAATATAATTTTTAGTCACTATTCGACGAATCCGAGTCAACACTGTTATCGTCACTTTCATTAGAGTCATTAATCTCACGATTCAAGTCGGATATTGGAACTTTGATTCCACGAAGCAATTCTAACGTCGATTACATTTCCGTGCAAAATTCTCGCGAAACTTCTTTATGTACTTGTTACATGATTCCTGAGCCTCTTCTGACATTTGCCCGATTGGAAGCAATGAGGACTCAATGATCTTATGTCAATGAATTAAAATTTTATGGACAGTCGTTGGCATCTTAAACCATCAACGAATTTTCTCGCAGTTTCAGTAGCGTAATTTCGAAATTTTTGCACATCAATTTCAAAACCACTGGAAATAACTTGAAGCATTGTGTGGAAACGCCTAATTAAATCTTCGTCAACTCCAGTAATTTCAGAAGAAATCTTTGCATTTTCGAAGAAACGTCTGGAAGTATTACCATCATTAGAGCTCCCATAATTCTGTAACCTAATTGTAGTTTTTTCCAGCATTTTATCAACATTGTCAAATTCCAAGGATGTGGCATCACAAAGATAACAGCGCATTGCTGATGCTGTGTTAGTTACAGAATTACAAACTTTCCCATCTACCATTGTAAACTGAAGCTCGTATTTCACGCAAATTTCGATTCCATTAACTATTGTTAGGAAAGGCAAAAGATTTCTTTCCTGTTCTTTAATATTATCGACTTGAGCAATTGTTGATTTTTCTAAACAATTTTTTTCGCATTATTCTCTCCAAGACCATAATTTTCCAATGTTACCAATGTAGAAAAAAAAATCTTTTCGTGAGAACATTTTTCGTCAGTAAATTTTTGTTTGTATCTACTCTGGACGAACGTACAGTCACAACTTTGTACTGCTTTTTTGACAGATTATTTTCAATAAGTAGTGACAATGCTTCGTCTCCAGACAACGTTTCTTCTCGAGCATGTTTCAGAGCGTTCCTGTATTCAGATAGTTTTGTTGGTGCACCGCTTGAAATATCTTATACAACATTTGCGGCATCTAGTTGTCCTGTGGCTCGAAAATTCATCTGGGTTGCATAAACAAGTTCTTCGCAAGTGTTTTGAGTTCGAAGATGTTCAGTTTTCCTGCGCTTTGTCCTTTCAGCGCTGTCAGCAAAACTAACCGGAGGACGACCTGGTCATCTTGGTGGACTTCGACAAGTCCTTCTTTGTCCCAGAAGTAGGATTGATGAGCTTCTAATGATACGTCAAATTTGGATATGGATCGTTGAATTTCCGCCCCTTTCATAATAGATTTGGACGGTGTTGTTATTGTGTCTCTATTACTCTGATGGTTATTGCAGTCCTTACTAACCTCACTGTCTTCGCTACTCTCGGCGGGCGGACTGGCATTAGCTATAGAGTTTGCTTGGCCAGAAGGCATAATAACATTGTGTTCCTTTTGAAAAGTGCTAGAGTCTAGGGCATGATTGTCTTGGGCAACATTGCTCCTTTTGATTCCCATTTTCACTAGGTAATCAGCCATCTCATTACCTTCTATCCCTTGGTGACTGGGGACGTGGTTCCATGTCACATCAAGGGTCTCTAGTGCCTTTCTTAGTTCTTCGAACTCTGTCCAGTTGACGACAGGCTTACCATTAGTAGTCTTCCACCCATTGGTGGCTTGGATTTCTGCAGCGTATGTTTATTAAAGCATATGTTTATTAAAGTTGTTTTAAAATCATAAGATTAATGAACAAATTATGAATTTATTAAAAAATTGAAATCGAAAAAAAAAATTTTTGAATCGAACAATCCCTGATGAATGCATTTGTTTATTTAACTTGTTTATAATATTAATAGTCATAATCTCAAGAAGAAATTTATTTATCATATTATTGTTTTTATCCAAATTTCTTGTAATATAACTTAAAAAATGTAAAATAATGGAAAATCGTATAAAAAATTTTAACACATAATTTGTTTATAAACATATGTTTATATAAATTATATATTTATAAATCGGTCAATATTTTTGGACTGTACGTTATTTTGAACCAAAAAAGTCACATTTTTCCAGTTTGCGGCATCCATCTGCCTAGAATAGTCTACAATAATGAGATAACGCGACACGTCGTCAACATATAGTCCAATACTCATTAATCCGCATCTATCCGCAGCTAATTTTTTCATAAATTTTCAGAAAAAAGTATGTCGGATACTATGCAGGTGTTCATTAGACAGGATACTACAGGATAATTAAATTTTGTCATATGTTAAGACAATTGATTACAGTTTACTTTACATAGTTTTCCACAAAATTATTATATATTTATAGAAATGTGTTAATGAGATAGAATTTTCCGAGTTATCGATTTAAATTATACATACCTTTACTGAATGAATTCACCTAACTGAATTGAAAAACGCCAAATCAAAGAGATTTTGTGAACATTTTCACTGAGAGGCACTTAATCACTTGTATTATTTTTTAACGCAGCGCGAGAATAGGTTAAGTTTGCACTCAAACGTAACGTTATTATGAGACAATGAGCTCCATCTGCTATTTCAGATGAACGCAGAGGATCCTACTCTACCGACTGTCACAGTTCAAATTACAAAAAGAAATTTTTTTTTTGAATTTTTCGACAGCTTTTTGGGTTTTCCGACCACTGTGCGACGAGACGGGGTGAGGGGCAAAGAGCGGCGGACAGAGACCTCGCTAATTACACCACGCGCGGGGTGGGCAATGGTAACGGTCCTCGCCTCGTTCTCCGCCTATGAACTCGTGCCACTTCTTGTCACCTATGCTTGCCGGATACTCCCATCGATTCGCGAGACCACTAAATGTTAATTAAGAATGTCAATTTTCAATGAATATTCAAAATCTATAAGAATAAAATCAATTACTTTCGGTTCGCTACCCAAATTTGAAATTTAAAATCTTATAATGAAAATCAAAATTCCAATAATATTGGTAATAACTGATAGTAATTTCACTCACTCCTTCTTAAAATCAATCAACCGATAAATAAAAGAAAACCAATTTGTTTACTAACAAGGATAACTAACAAAATAAGGGGATAAGCTTAATATTTTTATTATTAACCAATTCAATTTCGAAACTCACTAAGCCACGAGAAAAGTATAACATTCAAAAAATTCTGAATCAGCCCAACAATTACTGGAATTTTGAAGCAAATAATTATTCAGATCTTTTACCGTAGTGGTTTAGCAATACTGCACGTGCCTGGTAGGAAATCTTAGTTGCACAAATTTTTAAAAACTCAGCAATTGTGGTTACGCGTATCGTATCCCACCGCGAGAGTTCCCAGGCGAAAAATGCAGGCATTGCTAAAAACCCTACCTAAATTATCCATACAATCTCCTTTGAGGCATATCCTACCTGTTACCTCCAGGCAGTCGTTCATCACTTCTTCCTGATATCGGAGTAATTGTCCGAGAGGAAAGATCATAATTAAAGTCCAACTTGCCCGTCGGAATTTCACCTCGCGCTGGTCTTGGTACGCGGGTTGTCACTCCCATAAGTACGTATATCGGAAGGGCAGTGTTTAACAAAGAGTGCTTTTTGCGACGTTAAATTTAAAAATCCAATTCAAAAAGGTCAGAGATTATTATATTTAAAATTGCTTTCACAATTGTGTACATCTCACTCTCTCTCTTACCCTCGTATCTATCCCCTTTCGGTGGGACGGCGAATCGGGTAGTCAAATATGGAAACTATTGTGTAATCCTACAAGACAAAGTTGCTTATCCCGTCATCTGCCCCGCTACCGTGGTGATAAGCGGTAGTTTTTAAGGAAATACAAGTTGTGTTTAGAATTATTTTCAAGTGTTTTTGAACAAAACCTCTAGATTTTTAAATCTTAAGAAAACTCAGTACTACAAGGGTTAGGGCTTCCAGTCCGGGAGTAGATCAAAGTATCGTGTACCACATAAAAATAAAAATAGGGCACTCCCTTTAGGGTTAGTTTATTAGTTTGGAACCTCCGGCAACTAATGAAAAGAAAAGGTGAAGCCTAACGGGCAACTCAACCCCCGTTATCAATTCACTCGTTCGTAACACATATGCTCGTGAAACACCTAATTATTTAGAAGATCAGGTATCTGTTTTACGTAAAGGGATATATGATGCTCTTTATCGAGAACAAGGCCAAGATCCTCCAGCTAACATACCACCTGTTCCACCAGAACCACCTTTGCAGATAGCCGACGGTACCAACATTAGAACTAGGACGTCTATAATCCACCAAAAAATCTTTGTAAGGATGGACAAATAAGCTGAAGCTAATATTGCTCTCCCTGATTTGCTCCCTGAAGATGATTATCTCTGGAATCTGAAATGTGTAGTTTACAAACTGTGCTCCGGTGATCAAAGTTCTAATGTTTCGTCTTTATGAGATTTTCTGCGATTAAAAATTATTCAATTTATCGACATCGCCTATTTCAAAGCTATTTTCTGTTTCCTTATTATTTAAATGAATGTTTAAAGTCACGTGATTTCTCAGTTTGAGTGTGTGATGATAACCTTGTCACTTGAAAAAACCAGTGTGTGAGCAGCAGTGGAAAACTAGGTGGAAAATATGACGACTTGAGGTCACACAGCAAGGATATAAGCTGGTGACAACATCTTTGCACGTACTGTAAGGCAGTCCTCCTTCACCAAACAGTCATTCTTCACTAGATCGGTCTTTCATTATTCTTCACCTGAAGGAAGAAATAACAGACTTGCCAGCTGATATTTGGACGATTGTCAACACATTTCATTTTAGACTTCATCGATTTCTAACCTTCTCCAGTGGTAAGATCAAAAATTTAATTTACCCATAATGACAGAAGCTCGTTCTGACAAATAAATAAGAATAATTCAGATCGTGGTATTTCAGTGATGATTTATTGGCATTTTATTAATAATTATGCTCTCGCACACTCAAATTTGCTCGCCTTGTCAGTGCACTTTAAAACTAAAGTAAATCAGTTCTTTAGTTTGCAAATTAAGACTTTTCAATGTTAGCTGAATTATCAGCAACTTTCAATTTCAATTGCTCCTTTTGTTAAAATGGATCCATTTTTCTCTATGTTATCAGAGATTTCTCAGGCTATTCTACGAACTGAAACCAATTTTAAGAAAATTGGAAAAACCAGTCTAACAGTGGCTACTGTCAAATCAAGTTTCCGAAATTCTTGAAAAACGCTGAAAGAGTTTTGAAACCCTGCACCTGGAAATTAAAGCAGGAACTAGGTCGGCTGAGTGTGAGAAAATGGAATATTACATAAAGTCTGAGCATCTCGCTATTGAAGATGCTTATCTTAATGCGCGAGATTTCTTATATAATCAATTGGTCTTGCTTACTCCTGAGACTAAGGCTAATAAATGTTTAAATCAATCTCAAATTATTCGTCATGATTCCTTGCCTGTTAAACTTCCTCAGATCACTTTACCGGAGTTTCCAGGATACAACAAGGATTGGGAGAATTTTCGCGATTTATTTGATACTTTAATAATTTAAAACGATTCCTTGTCAAATGTAACAAGGTTAGACTATTTGAAATTCTCCTAAAACGGCGAAGCTGAAGGTTTTTTAGACATGTTTCGATAACTGATGCTAACTTTATCTCTACTTGTGAGTCGCTAAAGACCATATTTGACAACAAGAGAGCTTTAATCTCAACTCATTTACAAGCCTTTATCGATCTTCCTAATGTGTCGAATAATATTCTGGAAGACTTAAAAAACTTACGCGATAAAACAAATGAGTCATTGGCGGCTCTAAAAAATCTTAAACGCTTAACAGAACATTGGAGTGATTTACTTGTTTTTATAATGGTTAAAAAGTTTGATATTGGTACTCTCAAGGAATGGGAGATGCATATTGGGTGCATATTGGGCCTATTGAAAAAGGTTTATTGATACCTTTGTGTTGAAACACTCAAAACTTAATAAGCCTACTAAACCTACATTTTCAACCATTTCTCTTAATGCGATTGAAATCCAACTAGCTGTTATATTCTGCATTAAATTTGTCCAGGTAAATTCCTTTTATAGTGAGATAAAAGCTTTGAACGAAGAACATAGGGTGGTTCCAAAGAACTCGGCATTAAAAAGTTTGAATCCATTTTTCGATTCTAACAATCTCTTAAGGTTAGGTGGAAGACTACGGCATACTCCTATCAGTTTTGATGAGAAGCATCCTATCATTTTGCCGTGTCACCACATAAGTGAGCTTATCGCCACGGATGCTCACCTTCGATCTTTACACGGTCGTCAGCAATTAACTTTACATATGCTCAGACAGCGTTACTGGATTTTATTAGCTCGCTCTTTGGTTAACGACTGATCAAAGGTTGCCTGGAGTGCACACGTGAGAGAGCGGCTTTGTCTCAACAATTTATGGGGGACTTACGTGAATTTAAATTAACCCCACACCGTCCATTCACACATTCTGGTGTAGACTATGCAGGCCCATTTAATGTTCGCTTTGCTTCCGGTCGTGGCAGAAAGAGTTAAAAAAACTTACGTTGCGTTTTTCATTGGTTGTTGTACTATCAGCTATCAGCCTTGTCGCTTGAGAAAACCAGTGTGCGAGCAGCAGTGAATCGCGACACATCGTTGTCCAAGTATCTTATACTTAAAATAAAACTTGAACTATTCATTACTTCTAACGATTCTTCTCTGTCCATTCCTGATCTGACAAAATTAATTATTTATAAACATAAATATTAAACATCCGGTTCAAGACTAGAAAGTATAGACGGCATGCATCAAATGTTCAGTGCGTGATTAGCTGCATAACAGCAAATAAAAAGTTCACGCCAAAGGTTAAGGCACTAGCTCGAAACTTACGGAAGGACAATTACACCCTGAATAAATGTAAACTGTTGACCATCAAGAAGCACTGGACTCAAAAATAAGAACTAACAGTTTCAAGTCTTATGGGAACATGGGTATGGAGATAGTCATAAGCAAGGTGAAGTAGCTTCAGACATCTTACTCTTTCGTAACTTTTGCCAGAAACAACTGTTCCAGTGACTAGAGGAGTGACCACTAATTACTGACGAAGAAAGGGAAGAACGTTATCGCTAGACCTATAAACTTTTCAGCGCCAGGGGCAGATAAAATCAACAACTTTTGGTGGAAGAAGTTTACTTCTATGCACTAACATCTAGCTCGTATATTAACTACTTTCTTAAACATACAACAACACATCTCGCAGTGGTTAGTGGAAGGAAGCACGGTACTGATCTCTAAGAACAGAGCTTTTTTAAGTCTAAAGAACTACCAGCCCATAGCTTGTTTAAATAACAGCTACAAGCTATTCACAGGCATCCACAAAGAGAGGATATTAACATCTACCGAGCCGGCATGGAGTGCAATAGTTAAACGACGCGGATTCAAGAGAGCACTGGCTGGTTGCAACGAGAACCTAATACTAGACAGGTATATAACCAAAGATTCTATCAGGTATCAACGCAATCTGTCCATGGCTTGGATTGACTACAGAAATGCATTCGATAATACGAAACATGAGCTACGTATTAAGCTCCTTGAGTGCCTGATGCTGAATCCAAAAATAGTGTGATGTATGAAAGAGCTTATGCTCTTATGACTTATCGGATGCCCCCTCTAGTAGCACGATATTAGGTGCGCGCATGCGTAAATCATGGGCGCAAATCATTAGCAAAATAGCACACGTAGTGGGAGAACCACAATTAGTGTGCGTGCCGTACGTGTGATGACGTTTTAAGGGAAGTGTACGCTTATCAGACGGTAAGTTATCGGAATTCTACTGTACTCTAAAGCAATTGGCATGAGCTTTGGATTGGTCAAGTGTGCCTGCGTCAATCTACACAAATGAAGAAAATACATCATCGCGTGAAGATCAGGATCTTCAACTCATAGATGGAAAGACCATGCAACATCTCGGTAATGGAGAAACATATGCATATCTAGGAATACCGTAAGCGGAAACTCACAATGTGTCTGTATTAAAAACGGACCTTGGAAAAAGCTATCACTAAATTCTCAGAAAAATTTGGGCTTCCGAATTATCTCGAAAGAATAAGATCCAGGCGACCAATATTCTGGCATCTCCTATACTGCTATAGAAGTTTGGTGCAGTAAAATGGAACGTCAATTAGTTGAAGCAGCTTGACCAAAGCACACTCAAGATGATGACAATCCATCGAAGTGACCATCCTAGATCTTCCGTACCTCGTATACACCTTTCCCGAGAAAAAAGGGGGTAGAGGTTTGCTGTGTTCAGAGTGTCTTCATCGAAGAACGGTTCTAGCTACAGCTTGCTCTTTTCTAAAAAGCACAAATCATCTAATGCGACTGGTACATCAACATGAAGTCATCAATGTTGCGGCATTCTATACCGTGCCTCAGAAAGAGCCGCAGAGAAGCTTCCTCTCCCATTTGATTCCAGCGGCACTACTACACATGGCCTAGCAGCACATTAAATTCTACTAAGGGAACATGCTGACAAGCCGCGTCATGGTAAATTCTACGGCATTATAAGTGAAAAAAAGCTATCGATGTGTCTGTCCAAGATGTGTCTCAAATCTGCTAGATTGAGATCGGAGACTGAGGCATTTCTTTTTGCCTGTCAAGACGGAGTTATAGAAACCTTAGTTTGCCGTGAGCACATAATGAATGTACCTGTATGGGATACCAACTGCCGAGTATACAAGCAAGAGTCAAAAACACTTGGCATATATTCTTAGTGGATGCTCAAAGTATGCACGCTGGGGGTACATAGCGACACAATACGGCTCTAAAAGTGTTATATTACCATTTTTCTATCATGCTGATCTAATGTCCGCCTTGCCATGCGCTCAGGGGGAAGTGAGGTCCGGTGTGGAGAATAATCAGTGTAAGATTTATTGGAATTTATTATTTTCCATCACTTAATGTATCAGTGCTACAAAGCCTGATATTGTCCTCCAAGATCTGAAGACCAAAATATTTCACGTGATTGAGCTGAGAAGACTGTACTGAGGCTACAAATTCCATCTTGTGGTTCTCATAATTGGCTGCCTTGGAGGTATGAAAGCTTCATTTTTTAACCAACTCAACAAAATCCCGATTTGCCAGCGTCAGGTTCAGTCCATCGCGAGCCAGATGAAAAAGTATTTTCTTCTAGCATTTCTTTATCTGGTTCGTCAACACTGTTCTTCCTAACATTGTACAAAAGTTGGTAACTCTAAAAAAGTATCAAGAGGTAAAACCTTTACCTCAAACTGTGACGTCTGTCGCGTGAGGTCATCCACGGCTGCACTGAAATTTTTTTGGATGAGCTGCTGGCCCACGTGGTAGAGCTGGAACACCAAATGCGTCGCGCGCTGGTAACCTGCTACTGGGTACACATCCTCTCTCATATTGGGCACGCTCTGTTCCCACATTGGAACAGCTGTAGTCCCAACAGTATTGGTACAGTAACGCTCCCTTTAGGCGGGAGCACGGAATCCTCGCGCCGAGATTTGCGCGGAGTTATACAATTATAGTCATGGACATAGGAAACAAGGGACTAGGCATGCCATTGCGGGGGTGATGCAATGAGGGGGGTGGTCCGACACCTTTTGATGTCTCGCGACAAACATGGCAACGCCCACATATTTATATTTTCATGCACAGTTTGTAGGCAAGAATGCTCGCGCGCATAATCAAATGGCACATCGTAAGATGGCGGCTCTCCCCACTGATGGAATTTCCCCCCCTCCCGTGGATTTAACCCAGCTCGCCAAGGTTAGGATGGCATGTTCGCAAGTTTGGTACTATAGCTTACTTGAAAGTGGTCTGGCCGCTACACCAACCATCGTGGTGGCGATGCGTTACCACTAAGAAGACAGCTGCTTGCCCAAATTTTTTTCATTGTAGAGACCACAATCTAAAGAACAGTATTGTACGAAGTATCTTGCCTAAATTTCCTATTCTAGCGTATCTTCTAGGATAGAAGAAGTAGAAGTGGACGAAGTACACATTCTGGTTGCGTCGGGATTGATTGTTTCAAGCGACCATGATCCTAGCTTCTGGAGCCTACAGCTTCTCAAAACGTACATAGTTATAATATTTCAGGATCTGCAAAGGATACTGTAGAAGGGAATGCATCGGTCCTGGGTTTGACAAGAATACAAGTATTTTTCATAATAAAGAAGAATTTAAATAAAAGTGGAGCTTGAATCTATAAAGAAATAGAGAATTTCATGCCTGATAAATTGCAATGAAAATTTATTTAATCAGACAAGAAGAAATCTTGCATACAAATATTGGCTCCTGAAAACCAGAAAAAGTGACACCAAGTGAAGAGAGATAATTAAGATAAAGAATAGGTAGAGACACGCAAAAAAATATACAAAAAGGTTTTCGCATGCAGTTAGATCTAATAATGGACCAATCGAAACCCGAATTTGATAACACAGATGACGTTAAGACTGCTTGACGTTATTTTAAAAATGCAGACATTTCTGCATCTATAACAGGATTTGACCAGAATTTGACGCAGATCTTCCATGTTCTCGTGCAAGCAATTTCAAGTGGTTATCATAATAATTTAATCAGATTTCAAGGTTATGCTTTGCAGACAGCTCGTGACTTTGTACAGGTATATCCATTATATTACATGGTATTACATGCCATCATATGTACATGAACTTCTTATTCATGAAGCACAAATAATAACTTCGTCATTATTACTCATAGGACAAATGTCAGAAGATGCGAAAGATTCCTACAATAAAAATATCAAAAGATTCATAGAAGATTTTACCCGAAAGTGTTCACGTTTAAAAACTAGAAAAGACCGTTTCCTAAGGTTATTACTCACATCAAACAACGTTCCGAGGTTTCGCCGAAGCCGTAAATAACTCCGAAACCCTACAGGAACAGAGTTTGAAAACTTGCGGTTCAACCAAAATTCGAGTCTAGGTTAATGTGTAGAACACGCGTCTTTTTTGTACACGAAAAATCCCCACATTAAATCCCAAAGCTTCAGCCCAATTCAATAATAATAATAATAATAATAATAATAATAATAATAATAATAATAAGGGTTTAGAAAGGATGAATAAAAGTACGGGTCAGTACCGAGACTTGACTGAAAGTCTATACCATCCTGGAAAAGAAACTTTCAAGAAGAAGTGATCAGCAAAGAACTCACAACTTATCAACACCAGGGCAGGCGACAACGGGTGTTGACAATCAGAGAAGTCTATGCGGAAATAGAGACGAGAAAGAAGGCAAACCCGTGACACCGGGACTGCGCGCACAGCTGTCAGAGGCAGTACTGAACTGATTGCCAGGGTAACCAGGCACCGGCGGCCATGCTGAGACAACCACATACATAAGATACAGTCAATACGGCGCAGTGGGGCCACGGCAAACCATGAGTGGCCCCACCGGCCGGTTACCTCATCCGGTGGCCATCTTCTATTAAATAACGGGACTCACCACAACTCATCGATCAAAACCAATCAACTTGGGACAGTGGTTCCACTGCCAGTTGCGAGAGGCAGCATCGACCGTTAGCCAGATTGACGGGGGGCTATTCTCGACCGGAAAATGGGAGCCTCCACAGTCTGGTGGCTAGACCCAATCATTACGACGGGGGTGTTGCGGAGGCGCGCAATGAAAAATTCGCCAAGTAACCCTAAGGTTCCTTTCCTCGCGGTAAGCTAATTGACAGGTGCAACTTCAAAGACGCAGCAGCCTATCAGCGCGTCTTGTCAATGGCCCGGATTGACCATCGGAAATCTTTAGATTTAACCTCTCATAGACTTATCATCTGTCCATTGGAAAGCTTGAAATTTCATCCACACATAGTGAGATGCATAGAGAGATTACTGCACCTTCGGAAAACTAGATTTGCTCTCTCATCTGGATATTATCCTGTGACTACGAACAACGTCACCTTCCAGAGGGGCGTCTTTCAGAGCGATACCATGAGGCCTCTGATTTTTTCCATCAAACTTGTGCCTTTATCTCTCGCACTATGAAATTCTTCTGGATACCTCTGTGGCGACACTAATCATTGCAAGTACAAGGTGGCTCACGTGTTTTATAGGAATGACCTGAATATCTATGCTTCTGCTAAAAGTAAAATTTGTAGTGCTTTAAATATCGTCAAACAGTGCACAGGAGAAATTGGTATGGAGTTTGGATTTGTAAATGTGCCAAAGTTGATCTAAAGAAAGCAAAGATTAATAGCGTTCCCAAGGACCCTAAGCTTGTAGGTATAAGTGTTATGAGACACCTTGACACTGGAGAGACCTATACGTATCTGGGCGTGCCTCAAAGCCGCATTCAGGACTTACTATCAGTGGAGGAATCACTCCGAAGCAGATTCAAGCATACTCTTCGACATATTTGGTGTTTAAATCTGTCGCCGTTGAAAAAGGTATTTGCATCATTGCAAATGGCAGAGATCCTATCCTAAAAATTATCAGGAACTACGAAATGATTACCACAGGAGCGTTCCTTTACAAAGCCGCGGAGCAGGTGGTCGAGACCATTGGCCTGAAATTTAACATCAGAAGTGAAGAAAGTGCATAATTTTATCTGGATAATTCACATCTAAAAAAATTTAGAAAAATAGCCCTTGTCAAAGGAGCTAGCATTTGCTTTTTTCAGATCATCAAGGCCAAATTTAGGTAACAAAAACACATACTAATTGGTTGTCCTACCCACGTGGAAACACCTTATCTCTGCAGATACAGTGCGGCCGTAAGAGTGCTTTATTGACATCTTAGTTGCGCTTGCGGGGTTAGTCGCGGGTCTGCACCTGCTGAACGATCCAAGGGTGATAGAGTCAATTGTCCAAAAGGAGAAGTGAAAAATTTTCTGGATCTGGTGGCATATTGTGTTTCTCTAAAAGAAAGGACCAATACTGAAATGCAATATGGCGGCCAAAACCAGGTAAAATGTCGATTTTAAAAACATCAACAGTATTTTTTTACCAAATTTGGTGTACAAAAGTTTTCGGGGTGGCTGATTACGAATCTGAAGTCAAATTTGCAAAACTCAATATTGCGGAACAAAGATCGCGGACGAAGTTTTTGAAATTCAACCGATTTGGACCAAATTTTGTATATAAAGTTTTTCGGAGTCGTTGATTACAAATCTTAGGTCAGATGGGAATAATTAAAGATGGCGGAGCCAAGATGACCCACGAAATTTTTTTAATTCAACCGATTTGGACCAATTTGGGTAAATCAAGATTTTTGGGTCGCTGATTACGAATTTGACACCAGATTTTCAAAATTCAAGGTGGCGGATCGAAAATGGCAGACGAAATCCTCAAAATTAATCGTATTTGATCTGAAAATTGTATATTCAGGTTGTTTTACTGGCTGGTTACAAATAACGGATCAGATTTAATATCCTAATTTGTT
>NC_046662.1:114279454-114281577 GCF_010883055.1 Belonocnema kinseyi | reverse complement strand
GCAGACAGTAGGTAGAGGTCCCTGGACTCTGCTAACTGGACCCTCGCGCTCTAACTCATACAGATATTCAACAAACATAACTGTTTTTTTTCCAGGGTGCTATTGCCGTTGCGATTAGCGTCCTTCGTGTTAAAAAAAGTATATGAACCATAGGAACAATGCTACATTTGCGCTCGTTCTTGTCGCGAATGCAGTATTTGGCTCTCTTCGTGCATAATATACTATTATATATTGAGAATCGAAAATTATATATTACACAACTACTTATCTATTATTGTAATGCCATTACTGCTACTCCTGTTTTCAATATGCGGTTTGTCAAACACATGGACATAGGAAACAAGTGACTGGGCATACCATTGCGGGGTTGATGCAATGAGGGAGGAGATCCGCCATCTTTCGATGTCCCGCGACAAACATGGAAACGCTCACATGTTAATATTTTCTTGCACAGTTTGTCGGCAAAAAACGCTCGTGCGCATAATCAAGTGACACATCGTAAGCTGGCTGCCCTCCACACTCATGGAATTCTCCCCCATCCCATGAAATCAACCCCGCTCGCCCAGATTAGGATGATATGCCTAGTCCCGTGTTTCCAATCTCCATGGTTAAACACCACATCTTGGACATTATTAAATCTAGATCATGTATTCATAATAAATAACTCCGAAAAACCTACGTTTATATTTATTAGCCTACACACACACACACACACGTTCGGTTTTGTTTCCCCTAGAATCAAACCGAAGGGCCTATGAAAAAGCCACCGAACGCGTCCTCGGGTTGCGGATAGAGGGTCCCTGTACCAAGGGTTTCTGCTGAATATGGTGACAAAAATAAATAGGCAGTCGCGGACAATTGTGCACGGGTGGTCCCGATGGAATTAACCCCCAAGCGGAGGTGTGAAAACCGTGCCGAAAGCTGAATGGCACCTGGGTGAGGTATCTAAAACGGTGACTCTGGGATACCCGGCGACCTCTCAGAGTACGCAGCCTTATCCTTGTATGCGGGGCTCTACAAGGATGGACGAACCCCTTTCCCTAGCTTCTCGTGGGAACAACAATGACACCAGACATAGTTGTAGTAAGTGCGGTACAAAACAACAGAACGCGCAGGGCTCCCGACAATGGGTCGGCCAACAATGCCGACCAATCTAGAGCTGGGGGAGCCCATGAAAATGGATTCAATGCGATGGATGGGCGGGATCTCGCGACCTATGGGTGGACGGAGCAACTGAATCACGACTTGCTAGAGTGCTACGATGCGAGTGTGGCCCGTGAACGCGGTTACATGTCACGGTTGCATGCTCTGTGGTGCGAGAAACACCTGGAGCTATCGCACTTTTCGCAGCAACGTGTGTGAAACCATGCTGAACTACTCCGTCAAAGGGGCTATGTAAGCGGAACGCCTACTCTACCACAGCTAGAATAAGCCGGCAACAAAGAAAGAGAGGCGATACTAAGACCAACCGCGGGCAGGCATCCAATAGATGAAGAGGGATGCTTTACGACCCGGAGAAACATCAACACCAAGGTTTCTCCCAAGCCTAAAGATCTGGCATAAATGGATGACGAGCTTCGTGGACATTTTTCCGGCGAATCCGACCTCTGGGCTATCAATTATTGGGTGTATAATGCAGTGAGAGCTTTGGCCGATGCGTACCGTAAAACAAAACCAACGGCTGCTCATAAGACCAAAAGACGAATGCATCCACTTGCCATAAAGATAGGCTGGGCAAGACAGTACGCGTCCCGCATTCAATGTGTGATTGACTACATCACATCTGGCAGGAATTTTACCGCCAAGGTTCGAAAGTTCGCGCGCGAACTCCGGACCCGTTATCACACACTTAACAAGTCAAAGCTGCTGACCTTCAGGCAGCATATTGTTTAGAGAATACGTATACTATCTGACACTAAGAGAAGTCTAGAGCGGAGGGAGAGGTGGATCAGAGAAAATCAACAGTTTCTCTCTGACCCATCTCGACTCTTCCAAGACCCTCCAGTTACTGACAAACACCAACCCAAACCAGAGGAGGTCGAAGTATTTTGGAGAGAAGTCTACGAAGTTCAGCATAGACTGGACGAAGATTCAGAAAATATAAATAGCTTCAAGGAGTTATG
>NC_046662.1:114276576-114279354 GCF_010883055.1 Belonocnema kinseyi | reverse complement strand
GTGTGTATTTATTTAGTTACATATTTCAAATAATTGATGGTCCGACCCGTCTTTGATTCTTCTTTAAGATAAAAACATTATTATTATGAGGAGGTACATTCGAATGGCCCCCTGCTCACTAGATCTAACATCATCTGATTTATTTTTCAATGAGTTATATTAAAAATGTATTTTTTGCCCGGCGACTCACAACAAGAGAAGATCTGATGGAAAGGATTCGGACAGCTTGCGCAGCCATCTATCGAGAAACTTTGCTGAAAAATGTAGACGGTTTTGAAAGACGTCTATGTTTGTGTCTTAAAGCCAATAGAGAGTACTTCGAACAGTCACTCCGTGGCTGATTGTAACACTGGTTGCAATGTTCTCACCTCCTTTTGACCTTGAAAATTTACCTCAAGGTCGAAATTGATGGTAGAGTCAAATGTCACCCTTGGCCCTAGTCAAAATTTGTCCGATCCGTTTTCTTCATAGATAAAGTATTTTAGAAGATATTTCGAATTATAGATTAAAATGGGTTACCATATTCCTCTAGAATCAAATCAAAGGGCCTATGACAAAGTCACTGAACGCGTCCTCGGGTTGCGGATAGGGGGTCCCTGTACCAAGGGTTTCTGCTGAATATAGTTACAAAAATAAATAGCCAGTCGCGGATAATTGTCGAGGGGTGGTCCCGAAGGAATTAACCACCAAGTGGAGGTGTGAAAACCGTGCTGAAAGCTGAATGGCACCTGGGTGAGATGTCTAGAACGGTGACTCTGGGATACTGGGTGACCTCTTAGAGTACGCAGCCTTATCCTTGCATGCGGGGCTCGGCAAGGATGGACAAACCCCTTTCCTAGCTTCTCGTGGAAACAATAATGACAACACCAAACATAGTTGTAGTAAGTGCAGTTAAAAAAAAAACAGAACGCGCAGGGCTCCCGACAATGGGACGGCCAACAATGTCGACCACTCTAGAGCTGGGGGAGCTAATGAAGATGGATTTAATGCGATGGATCGGCGAATCTCGGAACATTTTTGTGGACGGAGCGACTGAATCGCGACTTGCTAGAGTGCTACGATGCGAGTGTGGCCCCTGAACGGGGTTACATGGCACGACTGCATGCTCTGTGGTGCGAGAAACACCCGGAGCTATCGCATTTTTCGCATCAACGTCTGCGAAACCGTGCCGAACTACTCCAAAAAAGGGGCTATGTAAGCGGCACTACTACTCTATTACAGCTAGAACAAGCCGGCAATAGAGAAAGAGAGGCGACACTAAGACCAACCGCGGGCAGGCGTCCGATAGAGGAAGAGCGATGCTTTATGACCCGGAGAAACATCAACACCAAGGTTTCTCTGAAGCCTAAAGATCTGGCTCAAATGGATGACGAGCTTCGTGGACATTTTTCCGAAGAATCCGACCTCTGGGCTATCAATTATTGTGTGTATAATACAGCGATAGCTTTGGTCGATGCGAACCGTAAAACAAACCAGCGGTTGGTCATAAAACCAAAAAACGATCGAATCAACTTGCCATAAAGATAAACTGGGCAAGACAGTACGCATCCCGCATTCAGTGTGTGATTGTCTACATCACATCTGGCAAGAATTTTACCGCCAATGTTCGAAACTCCGGACCCGTTATCACACACTTAACAAGTCAAAACTGCTGACCATCAGGCAGCATATTATTGAGAGAATACGGATACTATCTGACGCTAAGAGTAGTCTAGAGCGGAGGGAGAAGTGGGTCAGAGAAAATCAACAGTTTCTCTCTGACCCATCTCGACTCTTCCAAGACCATCCAGTTACTTTCGACCACTCGCCCAAACCAGAGGAGGTCGAAGTACTTTGGAAAGAAGTCTACGAAGTGTATCATAGACTGGATGAAGACGCAGATGACATAAATAGCTTCAAGGAGCTGTGTGATGCCCTCGTAACACCTGATAAAAAATGCCCACCCATCACTACCGAGGAGGTGAAAAATGTATTAAGAGGGTTGAAGAACTATTCCGCACCGGGACCAGATTGTATCAAAACCTTCTGGTGGAAGAAGTTTTCTTCAACCCATCAACATTTGGCCCGTATTTTCATCTCATATTTGAAGTCGGAAGAGCCGATTCCGTAGTGGTTGCTGGAAGGGCGCACAATACTCCTGCCGAAAATAGGCAACTTAACTGACCCGAAGAATTACAGGCCAATCACTTGTCTGAACACACTGTATAAGACATTTACAGCTATCCTAAATGATAGGATCGTTCGGTCAAATGAACCTGTGTAACAAGAAATGTATGAACAACGAGGCTCAAAGAAATGCGGAATGTCGGGAGAACCTGCTCATCGATAAATGTGTCTGCAAAGATGCAGCATTCTACCAGCGTACCTATCGACGGCCTGGTTTGATTATCGGAAAGCTTTCGATTCGACCTCCCATAGACTTACCATCTGTCTTTTGGAAATCTTAAAGGTTCATCCTCAAATCGTGAGGTGCATAGAGAGATTGATGCCGCTGGGAAAAACAGAGAAATCTAAAAGTTTCCCTCTGACCCATCCTGACTCTTCCAAGATCCGCCAGTTACTGTCGCCCACATAATTATCCTTCACTTTGAGAAGCGAAACATGCTCTTGAAGGTGCCAAGCTTTTACTGTTCAAAAGCTTAAAAAGCATCCCTGTTGCATTTTTACCGCAATTTCGCTGGGATCGAATGCAGTTTTTGGGTTTAGCACCCGCTGCCAGCGAAATCCTGCTGTTGTCCTTATGACCAACTTTTAATTATATATATATACTATAAATAC
>NC_046662.1:114268492-114276476 GCF_010883055.1 Belonocnema kinseyi | reverse complement strand
TACCCTTTGGACCGTGGGAGCAACCGACTAAGGCCCCCTGCGATATCCCATATGGAATGTCCATATTTTCAGAGTTCGAGTTTCAGCTTGTGTTATGGTCTAGGAAAGCATGGCCAATAAAACTTTCAAAAAATCTTCAAGGGTTCTCAAAATACGACATTTAAGATATGAAATTTATTGTAATATCTTTGGAACTCCTGAATATTTTTGAAGTATTATTAAGTAAAATTGAAGATGAGATTTAACAGATTACGCCCTGTCAATGTCAATTTTTTCCCTTGAGTTTCTTAAGTCACAGCTTGAGTAGAATTTAAGAATAAAAATCTGAGAAATTCTCGGCGACCACCGCTGTCACGGTCGATAGCAGTAATTAATGAATAAAACTTGATGTTTGAGGCTTGGACACTTTTATTCGTTTCTCTAGAAACCGTAAAGATTTTTTTATATTTATTGGCTCAAACTAAAAATAAGACTTCAAGGACTAATTGGTATGAATTTGAGATGTTTGCGACACCTTTTCTAGGCCAAATTGAAGCCGAGGTTCAAAATTCGAGTATTTTAGTATTGACGTAAAGAATTAATTGTTGTAACATATTGATTTTTGTACACGTGTAAAATAAGCTTAGCTTGTGTGAATAATTTTCTCGTGGCATCACTGTTTTCGTCATTCCACAATGGCGACGTTGCTTTGCTTTTCATTTGGATCTTGTTTGTCTGTAGGACCCTTCAGTTGTTTTGTTACCCATGGGCATGGAAGAACTTCATCCGAATAGTTTTTTAGCTATCAAAAAATTACACTTTACTGTCAGTTGTGTGGTTTTTACTTAAACATCTGTGGATAATATCTTGTTCTAAAATTAATTTTGAAATTTCAAATTAAATTCATACCTTAATTAGGTTTAAATTTACAGCATCATATAAAGTATATAAATTTCGCAGTAAAAATATAACATTTACTTAGATAAACGTTTATTTTTCTGCCTGCTGGACTTAAAAAATTGACTTGCTTACACCTATATTTTTAGACAGAATTTTCGTACAACTATCTATTAAAAACTAACATCCATCCAAACCTTGTCTCTAACCACGCCCGCTCTAATAGCCTAGCCTTCCTGCTTTCGTCTCGCCTAGCCTCGCACGCATGTCACTTTCTCGCTTTGCCTCGTATGGTCAACCTCTGCTTCCGCGGCTAATATCTACTACTTATCTACTATTTACAATATTAAAAATTTTCTAACACCTACTTCTTCTCCTATTTACAATCTTTCCTTCTCTATACTCTTCATCCTTCCTTTTATTCTTCTCTAACTTACCCAACACCCCCTTTACCGATGCTACTGCCCTTTTGCCCCCCTTTCATGCAACAATACCTCCATGCTTATCCCACTCCTTTCTATCTACTTACACTTCTCCAACCAGTCTTTCACTCTTGCATGCCCTTATCGCACAATTCACACATGCTTTTCTCTCTAGAAAGCCAGAACCTATTATACTTCTCCATACATCCTCTCTCTCTGCATGCTATTTTTCTTAAACATCTGCAGTTTATTCGTTCTAAAGTACCTTTACCTTTCCACCACCATCTTCCTACCTTTACGTCTGTTCTACTTCTCCAGCCAACCCTCTCTAACCAGCTTACATCCCCCCTGATTAACCAGCTTACTTCCCACCTGACAATGTAGTTAGGCATATCCCCTGCAAATCCTAGCGTCCACTTTACCCTTTCAGGGGCAAATTTTTTTGTCACAAAGAAAACGCGTGAATTTGGTCTAATGTTGTCGCCGTTTTTGGATCGACCATAATGAATTTTGAATTTTGGTATCAGAATCGTAATTAGCGGACCTAAAATATTATACATTATCACAAGAAACAATTAATTACAAATGCGTTACAATTTATATTTTTTTCAAAAAAAAATTCCATTTTTGACATTTCAAAATTTTTCGAAAGAATTATCGTGACGAAAATTTTGAAAAAAAATATGTTATGACATAACATGTTTGAAAAAAAAAACAAATTTTAAATCCCTACGACTTTTGGTTTGAGTATAGCCGAATTTAATCGAAAAAACGCGTTTTTTTATTTCAATTGTTTATAAGTATGTATTAATAAACAATTTTACACGATTTTTAAAAATAATTACAAAGCATGGATCCCTAGGAGTCTGAGAATAAAGGTAAACATGCTGGAAACTGTAAATTGTACCTAGCATTTAAAAAAATACAAGAAAACAGTTGATACATATATGCAACACTGTCCCTGAAAGGGTTAACATATCTCTCCTCTACCCTATTTTCCTCTCACTTAACTTCCACCCCTCACAACTGCACTCCATAAAACAAGACACTCATCTCTAGCAATTTGAACAATTTTATTCTGCTTCCAAAATCATCTGCGAACACCACCTGTCCCAGCCCCACACATGCCTCATTACCAGATTTACCCTCCTCACTCTCTTTTATATGGCCTTCCACTACCCTATTCTTTCGAAACAGGAAGCAGAGGTACACAAACTCTTTAATCTCATGTGCCGCCTTTTCCTTCCACTCCCCTCCCTTACCCCTTCTACCTTCTTTCTTGAACACCATAACCTTGGAATTTTCCACATTTTAACATATGCAAGTGACTAAATCCTAAATTCTCCTACCTAGCGTTAAACTAAGGGGACACTCTTGCCTTAGCACCTACCCATCCAGAAACCCTTCGAGATTCCCACCCCTCCTCTCGTTCTATCTTTCGCCTTTTTATATACCTCCCTTAGCCACTCGATTAGGCCTCTCTCCACTCCCCTCTCTTCCATCGCCTCCTACAACCTTCCCCTATCCACCGAAGGGAACACGCCTTTTAGAGCTACTTCTCTATTCACCACGTGCTGCAAGACGTAAATATTGTCGATAGTACTCCTTTCCTCTCTAAAGCCCGCCTGCGTCTCCGACAGCATTCCTTCCCCCTCGACATCCTTCCGCAGCCTATCCGCCAACGCCATCACGTATACTTTGTACGCCGTATTCATTAGAGTAATCCCTCTATAATTTTCCTGGTTCTAACGATCCCATTTTTTATACAGTGGTACGATCAACCGCTTTCTCCACCCTCTTGGATATTCCTCCCTTATATATACTTTTTTCACTATCCTCGTCAGCCTCTTCCTTACCTTATGTGTGACAAACAGCCATGCTTCGTTTTCTACCCTGTTCAGCCCTGCTGCCTTAAACCTTTCTAACTTCCTTATCTGCTTTTCCATCTCCTCGTCATTCAGCTCCTCTCCATCTATCTCCCTCGTTCTTCTAATCACCTTGTATCTTTTCGTGTATCTGATCCCTAAAATGAATCTTTAAAATTCTCTCTATTCCTCACTCCCTATCTTCTTACTTATCCCTACCCTATGTTTCCTAAACCTATTAATTATCTTCCACCCCCCCTTCTTTCCTAACAGTTCTCAACTCCTCTTCCAGGTCTTTCTCCTTTTCCTGCTCTTTCTTCTTACACATTAATCTAAACTCCTTCCTCATTTCTACGTACTTCTCCCATTTCGCAGTTCCTGATTTCCACTTCCTGTACTTTCTTTACACCTTTCATTTAATTTGAAAAGTTCAGTTCATTTCTTTTTTTAAGTTAATTGTTAAAAATAGACATAATTTCTAAAAACATCACATTCACCTTTTTCGACCTTTTTTAAACTAATATGTTTCAACGGTATCACTTGCAGATACCTACATGAATTAATCTTATTCTAATGTTATAATGTATTCTTGTTCTTTATATTAATATTGAGTGTGAAGCTGCTGAAGCTGGAGAAAAAAATTTGCGCAAACAAAATTATTAGAGGGTCGTCTATCTTTAGCTAAAATACATGTACAAAGTAGTACGTCTTGCATTCGCTAGCCAAATCAAGCTGGTCCCAGAAGCAGTAGATCACCGTAGTTCCATTTTCGAATCGATGAATGTCCAGCCCACGCGGAAAGTATTGGTTCTATGGCATCTGGTACCCGCCTCCGTCCATATTTTTTTCCGTGTACTTATATTAGAAGGTTTATGTTTAAAAATGAATTTAAAATTCGATCTTACAAATATATATTTATAAAGAATCTTCTCATTCTATTTTTAGAAATATGGCGCCACAAACCGGAGTTTCAAAACTGGCAAAACTGCGAGAGTTAATGAAAGCGTTACCTGCGAATGGTTTTGAAAAAAAAGGAATGCAAGCTTTTATACTTTATTATGGAGATGCCCATCAATCGGAGTACTTAAGAAACAGAGACAAGAGGTTGCATTTCATTTCGGGATTTAAAGGCTCTCGGGGAATAGCCGTCATTACCCACGACAGAGCTCTATTATGGACTGACGGTAGATATTTCCTTCAAGCCTTAAATGAATTTGATCCACCCGAAGAATGGACACTTATGAAAGAAGGAGTCCTGGGGACACCTTCTCAAGCCGAGTGGCTAATTTCGAATTTACCGTTAAATTCAACAGTAGCAGTCGACACGGATGTAATAAGTTATACGGATTTTGTTTCTATGTCCACTAGTCTCGCCAATAAAGGTCACATTTTAAGTCCACTAGAGGAAAATTTAGTGGAAAAAGTATGGGGTGACGAGAGACCTCCACAAACAAGCAATCCAATAGTTCCACTGCCCTTAACCTACACCGGAAAAAAGGCCAAAGACAAAGTCGAACAATGTCGAAAAAGTATGAACGAGAACGGAGTAACTTACCTTTTAATCTCGGCGTTGGACGATGTAGCATATTTACTTAATTTAAGGGGATCTGATATCCCGTTCAATCCAGTATTCTTCGCGTATGTTGTGGTAGGCATTGAAGAGGTTCATATATTTGTTGATAAAAGTAGTCTTGTGGCAGAAGCTGAGCAACAACTGAAGAACGAAGGTCTTGATCCTATTTATCATCCCTATGAAAATATCTTGAAGTTCTTGAGGGAAACAGCTTCTATGGGTTTCAGCTATGGTCGGGTTTGGATTAGTGCTGGTTCGAGTTACGCTTTACATGCCGCTTGTGGAGAAGGGCATGTACATATTGCTTTTTCTCCAGTTAGTTTAATGAAGATGGTAAAAAACGAGATTGAAATTGAAGGATTAAAGGCAGCACATATTAGAGATGGCGTTGCACTTGTTAAATACTTCTCTTGGTTGGAGGAACAAGTCACAAATAAAAGTAACAAGTTAGCGGTAACAGAAATCTCTGGAGCGGATCAACTCTCTAAATATAGACAGTTAGTATACACGTTTAATGGAGATTTTTCCAACATATTGATGCAATTTGGACTCATTATATTACTTATGAAAAGAACCATATTATTTTGTTTGTTATAATAATAGATTACAGTTGAGGTGGTTTTTTATTCAATTCTTTGCAATGTAAACTTATTTTATGTACATAGAGAACTAGATTTGTTCGTCGGTCTAAGCTTTCCTACAATTTCATCATCTGGAGCGCACGCAGCGATAATTCACTATACTCCATCACCAACCACTGATGCACGAATTACAGACAAAGAAATTTACCTTTGCGACTCTGGAGCACAATTTCTTGATGGAACCACAGATGTCACACGTACCTGGCATTTTGGTAAACCAACAGACTATGAACGCGAATGCTTTACTCGTGTGTTCAAGGGACAGTATTTTCTTAACACTGCTAAATTTCCCAACATGATAAAGGGAAATTATCTGGATACACTGGCCCGTAAAAGCTTGTGGGATGTTGGGTAAACATTTAACAGCAAAAACTGTTTATCCATGATGCAAAAAAGTAAAATCTATGTCTTGTTAAGATTTATAACTATAACGTTATACTTACAGTTTAGATTATCTGCATGGAACTGGTCATGGAGTAGGCGCATATTTGAATGTTCATGAAGGTCCCACCGGCATTTCTTGGCGACCAAATCCAGATGATCCAGGGATGCAACCTGGCATATTCATGTCGAATGGTAATTTCAAAACTTTCCTTTTTATGTATAAAACTAAATTATTTGATAATAGGCGATTTGAAACCATGTGAAGTTTTCTACGCAAGCGTCACGTCGTGAGCACAGCAATCATTCAAGTTAATCGCCCCCATCTCCAACCCAATGCACACGATATTTTGTTTAATTACCGAAAACGGAACTACGGATTTCGAGCGAGTTGAAAGACAACGAAGTTATAGATTCGTTAATCGACTAACGGATTGTCAAATTTAATTTAGAGGCTTTGTCTGATTTAGTCAACGCGATACGGATGGCTTTTGACAGGTGGCGTTACTATCGCATTGCAATTTCTGCACACTAAAATAAGTTTCTTCCTCACTTTACCACTAATAAGAGAAATCAAGTTTCGTCCACGGAAACGTCATCTATTGGGTAATCTATAACTTCGTCGTCTCTCAATGAGCCTTCGAAGTCACATATTCAGCGCGGATATTCGACAAAATTTAATATAGTGTAAGCTGTACACTGATCCGGCTAGTGTCGATTGACTTTAGCCCAAAGAATTTCGCTGTCTGTAGTTCTATTTGTAGAAACATGTTCACTCCGCAATAAAATTAGAAATACTTTAATTATTATTATTTTTTATAACTTTTTGACGGGTTTTTATTACGCCAGTTTTTTCGTAATTTTAACCACGGACTCAGTCAAGTGCCTGATGTGTTAACAATGATACGTATTAAATTATTAGGATGTTTGACATGGTTCAAAGGACTCAAAATCAGGATTATGGTGTAGTTTGAAGTTTATCTTTTACCGCTATTTTCCCGACACAGCGGCCGAGAAAATTAAAGGTGACATCAGTCGTCTCTTTTTTGTTTTTTAGAGCTACGATATATCGATTCCTTTTCATTTTACATAGTATTCCAGTCTTCATTCGCCTATCTGGTATCGGAAAGTCTGTCTATAGCAATACTACTGCCAACATAACAGTGAAAGTCATAAGAGGAAATATTAAACCCTACCGCTACACTAATGCATAAAAACAGAAGATATTGGAACAATGCTAATGAAATGGTTCATACGTCCCAAAACCGGACTCGAATTGAAGTCTAACTGTAGTTTTAGGATAAAAATTAATTGGCTTTATCGCCTTCCAACCGTAATACGGAAAAAGATTATTATTTGACGAGGATGTAGTTCGATCGGATTTTGAAATGGCATGAGAGGAACAAAAACAATTTAAAATTCGAACTTCTCCGTCATCAACCGTAATCTGAAAATGACACCGGATCCTAGTAGAACCGCTTCAAATCACATCCATGGCCACGTCTTATGACTGGGTGATGGTTGGTTACAGGGCACGATGAAATCACAACGACCGGCCGGCGAAATCCTCGCATGTCTTGGGGACACGAAGCGACCCAAGGATGACAGCTTTCTGCACCCATCTAGCAAGTGCCTGTGCATATTTTTGGCGTGCAGGTATGGCTTTAAGATTACGAACCAGTGAGAGCTTCGCAACTCTGAAAACACCGATCATAAGGACAATTACTTTAACCGAATATTTTGGGTACAGTCGTTGCAGGTCCCTTTTAAGGCCTTGATACCTCTCCTCCTACTCCTTCTCCTTAATCCTTAAACTATCAAAATGGCATTAATTGCGGCGATAAGTCATGAACGTAGATTGCTAATTCTCTGGATCTGATGGCATATTGTGTTTCTCTAAAATATAGGAGTGATAGTGCGTTAAAATCCATTATAGCGGATTAAATATGGCGGCTGAAACCAGGTAAAAAATGGCGGTTTTCCAAAAATCAACCGATTTGGACTACATTTGGTGTATAAGAATTTTTGGGGTCGCTGATTACGAATCTGAGGTTAAATTTGCAGAATTAAAGATGGCGCATGAAGTTCTTGAAATTCAACCGATTTAGACCGAAATTGTTATATGAATTGCACCCGCTTCCAGCGAAATCGCGGTAAAATTTCAGCCATAACCACGTCTCACAACCGTGAGATAGGTGGTTACAGTCTGTAAAGGAATCAATACGA